>NC_054486.1:101096881-101398270 GCF_017639515.1 Carcharodon carcharias
AGGAGGAGAGCCTAGGGGTGAGAGAAGCAGAGGGGTGGGGAGAAAAGCAGAAGGTCCTTGGTCACTGCAATGGCAGTTCCTATTTCATGGCACCTTTCAGGAGGGTGAGGAGCGAGTGGAGAAGATGCTTAAGGCAGCAACTCACCGTCACCCAGGATATCCTCGGCAGTGCTGCGTGCCACTGGCTCTGGGACATTGGTGTCCATTATCTTGTGAACCAGCTCCTTGACAGTGGTGGAGGGAATGGATGCACGGTGGTCTTTTGCCAGTCCTTTGGATCTTCCCCTTGTTGTGAGCAACCAACTACTGCAAGAGGGGCAGAACATCTGTGACTGTGCGTCACTGTGGGTGATTGATGCGCCTGCCATGGCTGAACATCTGTAGGTTTATGGAGGTGTGTAGAGATGTGTGTGTGGCTGGCATGATTGGAAGGCTTATGTAGGTGAGGTGTATTGTAAGGATGTTAGGGTGATTCCTGAGTATCTGGGTGTGCTGCTGGGTGACTGATGGGCCTGTGGTGCATTGAGCAGTGGGAGGGGTGGATAGTATGTTGGGAGAAGAGTTGTGATGTATAGACTCTGACTACCTGAATGAGGTCAGTAAACATTTCCTGGTTCTGGGAGCCACACTCTGGGCATTGACCACTCTTGCCGGGTGCTCCATTCCTTGAGGGCTCCCAATCACACCCCCAGCCTTCTGCTAGAAACATGGCCTCCACCACTAGGCAGAATGCTTTCAGGGTGCTGTCACTAACACAGGGAGCCCTCTCCTTCCCCGGGTGTGTCTCACTCCTCCTCCCTCCGTGCTGAGATGCAATTAGAATTCAGCGCATTGCTGCAACATCCCTTTAATAAGGGCAGCATCTTTTAAAAGGGAAGGCCCCAGGGATACAAGTTCAAATAGCCAATCATAAAATCTCATCTGGTTCACCAGTGTCTTTAAGGGAAGGAAATCTGCTGTCATTACCTGGTGGCCTACATGTGATTCCAGATCCGCAGCAATGTGGTTGACTCTGAATTGCCTTCTGAAATGGCCCAGTAAGCCACTCACTTGTATCAAACTGCTATAGAAAAGTTGAATATCCACACTACATGGCTTGCAACGGGTTCAAGAAGGCAGCTCACTGCCACTTCTCAACGGCAATAAATGCTGGCCTCGTCAGTGATGCTCACATCTTACTTTTGCGAATAAAAAAGTACCAAGGTGCTTCACAGTAGTGTTATCAAACAAAATTTGACACAGAGCCACATAAAGAGACAGGTAATTAAAAGCAAAAACAGAATTACCTGGAAAAACTCAGCAGGTCTGGCAGCATCGGCGGAGAAAAGAGTTGACTGCTGAAGAGAACTGCTGAAGGGTCATGAGGACTCGAAACGTCAACTCTTTTCTTCTCCGCCGATGCTGCCAGACCTGCTGAGTTTTTCCAGGTAAATCTGTTTTTGTTTTGGATTTCCAGCATCCGCAGTTTTTTGTTTTTATCTCAGGTAATTAAAAGGTTGGTCAAAGCAGTGGGTTTTAAGAAGTGTCCTAAAGGAGAACAGACACAGATAGATTTAGGACGCGAATTCCAGGGCTGCTGTCTTTCTATGTAGGTTCTGACGTGTTAAAACTGTAACAAGAAGTAAAATCCTGTTTCTGCAATCATTTGAGAACACGAGATTAAAAACTGAATTTAAAGAAATACTTTAAAAGGGAATGGGTGGAAAGAGTTATATAGTTGTATTCCGAGAGAGGTCGATAGGACAGGTTGTAGTGTCTACCTAAATGTGATTTTTACCACATGGGCATGAGAGGGAGGAGGAGAGATGTAGCAGATATTATACTACCTGCCCGTTAGACTGCCTCCTTTTCTCATTGCTCCCTGTAGCAAAACATGAACAAAGTCCACAGCACTCAAGAAGCACTAGTAGAAATACCTCCATCTCAGTTGCAAGTCCAATAAACATAACCTAACTATGGGAGAAGCACAGCCCATAAACTACAAATTGTAAAGAGCAATAAAAATTGAATTATGCCACTCTCTATGTTCTACATTTAAAACCCAGCAACGTTGTACTAAAAGCATATTTCACTCTGTTCCATAACCGAGAATGAATTGATGGTGCATGGCATGGCAGATGATGAGAGTAATAAAATTCATCAAAGGTTTGTCAGCTTAAACGAGCACCACCAACTGTTTTAAACACATTCAGGTCTTGTTATTAGAGAAATATTCTAATGGAGCTTTCTTCCAGTTGCAATGCTTGATACTGCTGGAAAAAAAAGAGGGATTGAAGCTGGGCTTGAAAAAGGGGACTCTTTAAAACAATTCATAAAAAGCGAAGGTCTCCTTCGCTTTTGTGTGTGGACAGGGAATAGAAATATTGCTCTTCTTCATGCAGGAGGCTCTTTGGGCGAAAGAAAAATTGGAGCCAGGTCAGTCAGGAGAGAAGTCAGGAAACAAAAGTAAAATACTGCGGATGCTGGAAATCTTAAATAAAAACAGAAAATGCTGGAAAAACTCAGCAGATCTGACAGCATCTGTGGAGAATGGTTGAAATGCTGGACTCACCACCCTACCCCCCCACCCCGCAAAAAAGCAGTAGGTGCTAGATCAATTAATAATTCCCAATCTGGGATCAATAGGTTTTTTTGCTGGTCAAGGGTTTTAATTATGGGAGGGAGGGAGATAACATTACTGCCCTTTCTTTAGTCACTCTGAATGCTCATTTGCCATGGAATAACCAACCAATATTGATGGGCAGAGGTTGTCTTGGAATTGCGTTCCTGCAAAGGACACACATAACCCAATCAGATCACTATTATCATTGTCCCTGGGTTATGCAATTGTATCAGTAGATGTAGCGCCGGGTAGGTCAACTGCCATAGCAGCAAGATGCTCAGACCACTTATGGGACCATCAGAACACAAAAAGGAAAATGCTGCAGCCCCGCATTAGTAGCATTTATCTTTGCAAGGTTAGCACTGTGTTCCTCAAAGTTCAAAACTGTTAATATGTTCGCCTTAGAATTAGAGTAATAACGTGGTTATTGGTTATACATCTGACTGTGTCTTGTTCAATCCTTGGGAGACCCAAATACTAAATGAGCTGCTTTATGTAGGTGAAACAAAAGCCAAATTAGAGTTTAACAATTAATTAGATATTTTCAACAGTAGTAAAGTTCAGGTTTCAGAAGGGATAGTGGATAAAAGACTTGTTATTTTGGTCTCTCCTGTGTTTCCCTCTATAGTCCTTGTTTCTATATTTAGTATATATTTTATATGCTTATAAGGAATTCTTGACCACAGTGGAGGGAATTTGATACCAATTTATCAATTCTGACATGATGCTCAGCATTTGAAGTATTTCAGGCAACAGAGAAACCAATATTCATGTATGAATACTTTTTATTATTCATATGGCATAAAACTGGAACTCCCACTAGGTTTGATTACCTTGTAACATCTGTTCATTATTCAAATATCACTTCAAAGTCTCCACCTGTTACAGCATATTTTCTCTCGCAAGTAGAAGGTAACTTACAGGCTTTTTCTATGCTACTACCCAGCTTGAGGGATCAAGTCTGCCACAAGTGAAGGGTTGGGCTGAACGTCTTTCCATGGGTTTTATCCACTTACACTGTTACAAGATTCTTCTGTACACATTCAGCTTTGTTACAACAACTGCTCCAAAGCCAGCCTTTGATGGCACAATTAATCAAAATGAGCATTAAATCAGATAAGGTGACTGTGTGGTCAACACACTATGTTTTCCCTCTCTGATCTTGTTTAAATTCATTGCACACTAACAGGAGGAAAGTTTTTTCTGTATGTGTTAGGTTACAATTTGGGAAGTCTCAATACAGTCCCTAGAGGGCAGAAAACGGTTGTTGTAAGTTAGGCACAGAAACTCAAAAGGCCACAAAGTTGGCTGAAGAAAGAAATATGATGCCAGCTTTACAAATAGGAGTGCTACTCCAATAGGGTAAAGCCTGGGGAAAAGCGTATGATGGCTTTACATCGAGCCTAATCCATGCTGCACTTGTTGGACTGACGAGACACTGAGGCTGCAGTTTTCCAGCCCCACACCACCCTGCGCTGGGTTCCCCAGGTTGGGGAGCCATTGAAATCTCCATTCACATCGGTGGGACTGGAAGATCCTGCCGGCATGAGGGGCTGGAAAATTCTGGCCTGGGTATCCAACATAGAGATTGTGTTCCTTTCTCCTGCACGACTTCCTTCGTCTCAATTTGTGAGTACTTGAAACAACCCCAAAATATGGGTACTGATGGTGAGACCCATTAAAACAGCTACTGACAGGAGAATGCTGGAAAATGGCTGTGGATGAGGCCACCCATGAGTGCTGGCATTGAGAGGGAGAACCATACTGACGGGGTGGTCGGTGAATACTGACGCGATGGAAAGATCTTTTAGTATTTCCTCAACCGTTTTTCCAAGTGCGTAGGGTACAGAAATCTTGCAAAACAGACTTCACGAACTAATACATCTCTGCCTCTGTAATCCTGCCAGCACACAAAAGTATCACTTAACTACCCCTCCAGAAAAGATTAATAGAATTATGGAGACTTTGCTGCTGCTTCCAGTTTCTGTCGTTTATGTTCATTTTCCTCTTTGGGATCTTGGTGATAAGAGTACGGCTGGGAATCTGTTATCATTTCAGTGTCTGACGTGACTGGGAAACTCTGTCCGACTCCTACCACTTGCCGCACAGTCATGTTTACCCTGGAGCTCTGTAGGTATTTCGCACAGATTTCCCAGTCACCTTCGTCTCTTTGTCGATAGCTTGTGTCAGCAGAGCAGTTGTACCTGGTCGTCGTGTGCTCTAAGCAGCTGGGGATTGCCCTTCCTTCCAGATTGGGGACAATCCGGGGAACTGCGTGATAGAAAAGACGGCTCTTGCCTGACATGATTATGATGTCACCGCTGTGAATGAACATTGGAAGGGGAGGGTCCTGCCTCTTCAGGCCTCCAAGTAAAAACACAGCTGACTGGCCAAAACTAGAGGAACAGGAGAGAAAAGGAAAACTTAAGATTAGCAATTTCAATTACTTTCAGCCTGTCTATTTTCTCCCCTCCCCTCCTGAAGCAGTGGCTTAATGGTGCTGTGATTTCACAGGTATAGATCATTCTTTGGTGCTTCACCCACAAAACTATTCTTCAAAAAAGATGCTTGACAGTGTCTATGGATGCTTCCATCATGCTGACACAGTAACTAGTTTCATCTGACATTGGGACCAACCAGCTTAGCACAGACCAAGGGCTTTGACATGGGAAACTATACAGACAGCAGAATTTTGCATGATGTTTATGGAGGGTGCATGATGGGAGGCAACCAAGAGAGAGTAATTAAGTCTGGAGGTGACAGTGAAGGACAGTTTCAGCTGTAGATGGAATGATACAGTGGCAGAAATGGACTCTGTTGCAGGGGTGGAAGTAAAATGGACTGCGTGATTAGAGACAATATAAGATCTGAAACTCAGTGTTGTTTTGGCAGTTAAGCATTCTGATCCAGCTCAAGACAATAATTGGGAGGATGGGGATTGGAGCCAGTGACTAGTCATTGTACAATGCATTTAAAATAAATCAAATTGACCCAATAGTTTATCTGATTGATTCAGAGTCACCAAGAAATATCATAATAATTATCGTGGTCTTGAAATAATAACATTTATATATCACAACTTTTCCACATTTATTACCATATTACACTGGTAAAAAAGATTTCAACTTCTTATGTTGCATTCAGGATAGTAATGTGTTTTTGACTTCATTAAACAGTTTGCCTTCTCACTTTGATGAATTAAAATGCCTGTATCATTCTTTGGTCACATCTATTTCATAAGTACTGTTTGACACGAGAACCCCGGAGGCTGGTGGTGCAAATGCTGGAGCAACAACACTGTTGTAGAATTGAAACTCGCACCCATGATCTTCCCCTGCTCAAATCAACTGTCAGGAGATATCCATAGCAAAGATGTCTCCCTAAAAACAGAACAAGCTAAGCTGCACTGCACTCACTGTCTGCTGGGTAATTTCAGAGTCGTTATTATCCCTCAGATGCGAATTGTGCAATACCGGGAGAAATAAAAGATCAATGTACTGCAAATTGCTAGTATTCATTACTTTCATTGATCTTCTCAATGTTTACTCGCCCCCTCTCTCTATCCAACACCTCCCTCCAGCCTGTAGAATTGGTCAACCAAGGCTTTATAATTCCAAATGTCACAGACATTGCTGAAAAAGATTAAAGTGTCAGTGCAACTGAAGTTACAGTCTATGCAAAAACCTCTCTCCCTGCACATGCTAAGTGTGTTTTGAGATGAGGAGTAAAGGCACTTACAGCTTGAACAATAGTTCCTCCTCCCCAACCCAAGTCCTAGTCCACTTAGATGGAGAACAAGCTGAAGAGTTGAAATTTATGGTAGGTTGAGGCACCAGCAATAAGTGTCAGCAATGGATCAGCTGGTATCCCTTGTCTCTGAGTTAAAAGGTTGCGAGTTCAAGGACCATTCAATGACTTGAGAACAAAATCTTGCCTAACACCCAATGCAATACTGAGTGAGTGTTGCAGTGTCAAGTTGCTGCCTTTTGAATGAGATATTAAACCAGCTCTGAGTTGGTAAAAACTGAGCTCTCTCAGTCGGTAAAAGGTCCCATGGCAGCATTCGCAGAAGAACAGGAGAGTTATCCCTGGTGTCCTGGCCATTATTTATACATCAAGTAACATCAGTAAAGTCCAGATTATCTGGTCATTATCGTTATTCTGGGAACTCGTGTGCAAATAGGCTACCACATTTCGTAGATTACAACAGTGACTCTATTTCAAATGTGCTCAATTGGCTGTAAAGTGCTTTGGGGTGTCCTGAGATTGTGAAAGAAGTGAGATAAATCCAAGTTTGTTTTTATTTATCCAGTAAACAACAAAGGCACCATTCTGTTTAAACTATTAATAAAAAGGAACAACTAGAATCATAGAATGATACAGCCCATTGGGCCTATGCTAGCTCTTTGAACGACCTGGTCAGTTAATTCCAGTCCTCTGACCTTTCCTCACAGCTCTGTACATTTTCCCCTTCAGTTATTTATCCAACTCTCTTCTGAAAGTCATTACAGAATCTGCTTCCACCCACTTTGAGGCAGTGAAGTCCAGATTACAACAACTCATTATAAACAAATGTCTTCACATTTTGCCTCTGGATCTTTACCAATTACTTTAAATCAGTGTCCTCTAGTTACTGACCCTTTGCCAATGATAATGCTAGTTCTTGACACTGATTGAGATGACTAATAAAGATATTCATTAAAAGGAACATTTTCTTCCCCCCACCTACACAAAATGTGCCATTTTGTTCACTTTTCTTTACCTGAATGATAAAAGGGGTTTGGAATAATCCATCTCAGATTCATCCACATGAATACCCAATGATGAGTCAAAACGGTAATAATTCAGTATTCCAGCTTCTGCCTTAAACTGCTGAAAGCCACATGCTGCCGCCACTTGTTCAGACAGGTAAGCGAGGTCCATGGGAAATGCTGTATAGTGATCGGGTGAATACTTCTGCAAACAAAACGTACGAGCAAACAAGTGCTGAGATTTGAGTGTTGGTATGGCTACAACCACCCAGACAATTGGTGAATATTCCATCACACTCCTGACCCAGAACTTACGGCTGGTAAAGAGGTTTTTGAGTATCTAGCCTATCTCCTGCCCTTGTTACCACAGTATCAATCTGATTGGTTATGCTTCTGCCAGTGGAAGCCGCCAAGTCGTTGATGTTGGGGGAATTGGAAACTATGCTGTTGTTGAAACTCGGGAGAGCTGGCTAGGATTATCTTTTGATGAAGGTGGTCTTTGCATAGCACATATGGTTAAAATATTACATTCTATTTGTCACCCCAGGCCTGGAATATGTCCAGATTCTACTTAGGTCAGGTTGGGCAGTGGAGGAATTTTGAATGGAGTTGAACGCTTTGGAGTAAGCAAATAACTCTACTCCTGATCTTATGGTGTGGAGAAGGGGAGGTCATCAAACACACACTGCGAGACTCCAGACTGGTAAAAGTAAATTTTCAGTGCCAGAGAGGCTGTTTGCCAGTAATTAAAACTCATCATACCCTTAAATATTGGACGGAACTTGAATGGACAAGCCCCAACTATTTCTGGCATGTTTAATTGATAATTAATGGGCAAGTATTTGGATGCAGTATTTGGATTCTTGCACCAAGCAATACTTGATCCCAATTTATCTGATTGTTTCTGGAAGCTTTACACTCTTCTTTGTGATGATATCACTCGTTTCATGCACCCCAAATGATGAGAGCAACAATCTGATTTTCAATAAAATTGGCCAAGCTTGGAAAAGTGTGATATGGCTGTTCTCCTTCATCTGGTTTATAATGGGAAACATTTGGATCTACAGCATCTATAAGCCAGATTATATTGACAAAGCTTCTCCTAATTACTGTGATAAAACCTTGTACCTTTTTGCCTTCTGGGCCACCACTGTCACTTACATTCTTTTTCTGAAACCCCTTCTGAAGCTTTAAAGCAATATCTGTGAGGTACCAGTGTAGTGAAGCTGACAGTCTCACTTATTATTAGCGCAAAATCCAGACTACGATCTACATTTGGGCTTTCATGTTGGCTCACAGTTATGGCAGTGAACAGCTGAACCACATGAATCAAGGAGGTCCCAAATTTGAAAGGCCACAATGAGTTTGATGTTGTCATCTGAGGTATGTAGAGCTTGTAGCAGGAGGTCTGCCATACTGGTTTCAGGACCCTTGGGTTTACAGAATGGAAAAAGAGAGGAGGATGAAAAAGTTTCCAACATTTCCCTCTGAATCACTAACTAGTCAACTTCTACTGAGTACGGGCTCGGCTGGGGCTCAGGTCCAACTCCCCTGTAATGCATACTCATAGTACAAGCTCATACAGGAAGAATGGTCATTTGGCTGAGTTATATTAGGACATCTAGCATCATTGCTTGCTGCAGTGGGATGAAACCACTGACACATAAAAAAAATCCACTCATGCAAGTACCTCCCCACGGAATAAGATGGTTTCAAGAAAGCACTAGTCCCTTTTTGCTTCTGGTGTACACCTCTGACAAGCTAAATGGAATCAAGTGTCAGATTTTCAGCTTTCTTGCAATCATTTAGTTTTGTGAGAGTCCTAATGGCTGTGTGGAAGTTGGCAGGAAGCTAGGAACAGGTCACCTGCTCATCTTCCCGACAGATGTAAGGTGTTACGCTACAGGCTGAAATCACAAAATGGAACCTGATAGAAAGGAGGGAGTACTCATTTTTCCTGAAAATGTTTTCTTAGTCACAGAGCAAAATTACCTTAGTCTCCCAGTTGTAATGATATCCTAGGGTAACCCATCGCAACTTCTCCAGCAAGCTTTTAGCCTCTCGTTTACCAGGGGTTTTTAGCCTGGAAAAGATAGGAAGAAAGATAGGAAGTTCCATTAAAAAATGCACTTCACTTTTCACTCCCATTCCTAGAGTGTACAACATGGCATCTAAGGGTGTCTAAATGAACTCCACAGTGTGGTCGATCCTAAGCTCCCTAAGGACTAGCTGGATCAGCATGTAGTATCTGGAAGGGTCCCATGCTCAGGGTTATGAGCGACGGCCAAGGGTGGATCCGATGATTCTATGGTGGTGAAGTTGGAGGAGCTATAACCGTGGAGGACAACATAGTCCGGGTTGGTGCCAGATGAAGAAGCCTCTGGGAACAGAGGTTGTGTTCCCTTCAAACACACGGGGGAAGGTGGCAATGTCACTGGACTAGTGATCCAGAGGTCCAGGCTAATATTTTGAGAACACGGGTTCAAATCCCACTATGGCATCTGGTAGTTTAAATTCAATTAATAAAATCTGGAATTGAAAGTTAGTCTCAGTTTCATGGTCGCCATAACTATCATCGATTATCTACAAATCCACCTGGTTCACTAATGTCCTTTAGGGAGGGAAATCTGCCATCCTTTTCTGGTCTGGACTACATATAACTCCAAACCCCCAGCAATGTAGCTCTTATCTGCCCTCTGAAATGACCTAGTAAGCCACTCAGTTCAAGGGCAACAAATTCTGGCCTTGCCAGTGATGCCCACATCCCATGAAAGAATAAAACATACGAGGAAGGCAATGGGAAATTATCTCAAGCTTCCCTCTACTCAAGTCAAATATGGTTAGTACAAACAATTCTTATCAAGACAACAGGTGAATGGGATTGGTACAACTTGTGTCAACACCTCTCTCGCTTTGGATGTTCACTGATGTGCAAGTCATCATGCACAACCCTCAAAGAGCTCTAGGAACAAGCATAAGAAAAGAATAACTGACACCAAAAGAATTGCTACTTGGAATGTTACAACATTCTATCAAGCAGGGCAAGCAAAAACTGTCACTCAAAAGATGTGCAGATTGTCAATCAATATTCTTGGCTTGCGTGAAGTAAGGTGGACGGAAGCTGGGAAGTACCAACACAATGATGATGGGGTCATTATCTGCTCGGCTGGAGAGAATCATCTACCACCCAGGCACTTTTATCCAAGAGAGTCAGTGGCCCAATGATACAGCTTGGGAATGCACATCACTGGAGTACATCCTGTCAGTCTGCACCAGTCTTCACTTTTCTTACCCATGAGATTTCGTGGTTCATATCCATACAGTACAGCATCCAGTGTTTTGGGCAAGGATGGACTAGAAACTCACCCAACCAAGTAAAACAAGCGGGTAGTGATTGGCAGCTCAGGGATTCAAAACACACACCATTAAGCGTACAGCCTGCATGCTCCTGGCAGTTGGGCAGTTTGAAACTGCATGCTTTAGTTTTCAGGAATCGTATATGTTGGTACTGCTATTTCACTGATGTTGGGGTAGGCTGCTGGAAGATTTTAATATTTACAAAATATTGCATTTGGTTGAAAGAAACAAAATCAAAAAATACCCTTTGTCGCTATAAAATTTGCTAATGCCCCTTTTAAAACAAGGATTAGCAATTAATTAATAAGAGAAAAAGAAGAGACATACATTGAGAGAAATGGGGAGAAAGCAAAAACTGTAGGAAGAGAAAGAGAGAAATGGAAAGATATAAGAGACGGAGACAGCAGGAAATAGGAAGAAAAAAGTTTCTAGTCCATCCTTGCCCAAAACACTGGATGCTGTACTGTATGGATATGAAATACAAAATCTCATGAGTAAGGAAAGAGTTGAAGACTGGTGCAGACTGACAGGATGTTCCAAGGGTCCTTAGAGTCTGGAAAAGTTCCAGAGTATTGACAAACTGCCAATATCACACTCTTATTCAAAAAGGGAGGGAGGCAAAAAAACAGGTAACTATAGGCCAGTTACCTTAACATATATCATTGGGAAAATGTTGGGGTCTATTATAAAGGATGTGGTAGCACAGCATTTGGAAACACAATCTAATCATGCAGAGTCAGCATGGCTTCATGAAGGGGAAAATCAGGCCTGACAAATTTATTAGAATTCTTTGGGGAGGTAACAAGCAAGATAAAGGGGAACCTGTAGATGTAATGTATTTGGATTTCCAAAAGGCGTTTGATAAGGTACCACACATAAGGCCACTTAATAAGATAAGAGCCCATGGTGTTGGGGGTAGTATATTAGCATGGATAGAGGACTGGCTAACTATTAGAAGACAGAGAGCTCGGATACAGGGGGGAATTTTCAGGATGGCAACCCGTAACTAATGAAGTGCCTCTGGGATCAGTGCTAGGGCCACAATTATTTACAATATATATTAATGACTTGGATGAATGTACTATAACCAAGTTTGCGGATGACACAAAAATAGGTGGGAAGGCAAGTGGTGAGGATGACAGAGAGTCTACAGAGGGATATAGACAGGTTAAATGAGTGGGAAAAATGTGGCAGCTGGAATATAGGAAAGAATTTTCCCATCGGTGAGCAGGGGCAGGGACTGCTCGCCGACGTGTAAAATGACGCTCGGTGATATCGGGTGGGCGTCCTGATGTCACCGTGCGTCATTTAGATTGTCAGTTTGGTGGGTGTGCAGTTGCACGCCCGTTGAACTGTCAAAGGTCTTTAAGGCCATTAAGAAAGTCATTAAAGCTGTTAAGAATGCTGCCCGTTCAACCTTAAGGTGACCTTCGCGTTTTTCATGAAACCTCATCCACAGGTGGGATGAAACTTCATGAAGTGTTTCAAAATGTAATAAAAATTTATACTTTTATTCTTTGACATGTCGCAGCTCATGTGATACTGTCACATGAGGGGACATGTTTTAAAAGTGTTACAAACCTTTATTTGAAACTTTAGCACTGAAACAAATCTGCCTGAGGCACCTCAGTGCCTCGGGGAGATCTCTGTGCTCTTTCGCGCGCAAGCGCAAAAGGGCGCTGGGAATCGCCCCCCCCCTGCACAGGGAGCGCTCAGCACTTCCGGGTGTGCATCACACTGGGCAGGCTTTAATTGGTCCGCCCACGTAAAATGGCAGCGCGCACCCAATTGGGTTCGTGCTGGCTCCTGCCCGCTCCCGCACAGCCCCCCCCCCCACAACGGAGGGAAAATTCAGCCCATAATGTGTGAAAGTGTAAGGTTACGCATTTGGCAGGAAGACTAGAGGAGCTGAATATTATTTAAATGGAGAAAGACAGAAGAAAGTTGCAGCACAGTGGGATTTGGGGGTCCTCGTGCATGAATCCCAAAAAGCTAGCACACAAGTTCAGCAGCTAATAGATAAGACCGTAAGACATAGGAGCAGAAATTAGGTCATTCGGCCCATCAAGTCTGCTCCGCCATTAAATCATGGCTGATAAGTTTCTCAACCCCATTCTCCAGCCTTCTCCCCGTAACCTTTGATCCCTTTACCAATCAAGAACCTATCTATCTCGGTCTTAAATACACTCAATGACCTGGCCTCCAAAGCCTTCTGTGGCAATTAATTCCATAGATTCACTACTCCCTGGCTAAAGAAGTTTCTCCTCATCTCTGTTCTAAAAGGTCTTCCCTTTACTCTGAGGCTGTGCCCTCAGGTCCTAGTCTCTCCTACTAATGGAAACATCTTCCCCACGTCCACTCTATCCAGGCCTTTCAGTATTCTGTAAGTTTCAATCAGATCTCCCCTCATCCTTCTAAACTCCATCGAGTATAGACCCAGAATCCTCAAACGTTCCTCATATGTTAAGCCTTTCATTCCTGGGATCATTCTTGTGAACCTCCTCTGGACCCTCTCCAGGGCCAGCACATCTTTCCTGAGATACGGGGCCCAAAATTGCTCACAATATTCTAAATGTGGTCTGACCAGAGCCTTATAAAGCCTCAGCAGCACATCCCTACTTTTATATTCTAGTCCTCTCAAAATAAATGCCAACATTGCATTTGCCTTCCTAACTACCGACTCAACCTGCAAGTTAACCTTAAGAGAATCCTGGACTAGGACTCCTAACTCCCTTTGCACTCCAGATTTCTGAATTCTCTCCCCATTTAGAAAATAGTCTATGCCTGTATTCTTCCTACCAAAGTGCATGACCTCACACTTCCCCACGTATTCCATCTGCCACTTCTTTGCCCATGCTCCTAACCTGTCCAAATCCTTCTGCAGCCTCCCCGCATCCTCAATACCACCTGTCCCTCCACCTATCTTTGTATCATCTGCAAACTTAGCCAGGATGCCCTCAGTTCCTTCATCTAGATCATTAATGTATAAAGTGAAAAGTTTTGGTCCCAACACTGACCTCTGTGGAAATCCACTAGTCACTGGCCACCATCCTGAGAAGGACCCCCTTATCCCCACTCTCTGCCTCCTGCCAGACAATCAATCTTCTATCCAGGCTAGTACCTTGCCTCTAACACCATGGGCTCTTATCTTACTGAGCAGCCTCCTGTGCTGCACCTTGACAAAGGCCTTCTGGAGGTCCAAGTGGATAACATCCATTGGCTGTCCTTTGTCTAACCTACTCGTTACCACCTCAAAGAATTCTAACAGATTTGTCAGGCATGACCTCCCCTTGATGAAACCATGCTGACTTTGCCCGATTTTACCATGCACTTCCGAGTATTCTGAAATCTCATCCTTAATAATGGACTCTAAATAGATAAGATAAATGGAATGTTGGCCTTTATTTCAAAGGGAATGGCGTATAAAAATAGAGAAGTCTCGCTAAAGCTATATAAGGCACTAGTTAGACCACACCTAGAATATTGCGAACAGTTTTGGTCCCCTTCCCTAAGGAAAGATATAATGGCACTGGAGGCAGTCCAGACAAGGTTCACTAGGTTGATCCCAGGTATGGAGGGATTTTCTTATGAGGTTGAGTGGATTGGGCCTGTACTCATTGGAGTTTAGAAGAATGAGAGGCAACCTTATTGAAACATATAAGAATCTTAGGGGGCTTGACAGGGTAGATGCTGAGAAATGTTTCCCCTTGTGGGAGAATTAAGGACCAGAGGGCATAATCTCAGAGTAAGGGGACGCCCACTTAAGACTGAGATAAGGAGGAATTTCTTCTCTCAGAGGGCAGTCGATGCGTGGAATTCTTTACCGCAGAGGGTGGGTTGTTAAGTATATTCAAGACTGAGATAGATAGATTTTTAATCAGTAAGGGAATCAAGGGTTATGGGGAAAAGGCAGGAAAGTGGAGTTGAAGATTATCAGATCAGCCTTGATCTCATTGAATGGCGGAGCAGACTTGATGGGCCGAATGGCCTACTTCTGCTTCTGTGTTTTATGGTCTTAAAGGATTTTTGATTCTGCATTGAAAGATTTGGTAGCTTTCAAATTAAATCAACTATACTGAAATCCACTATAATCCCTCTGCTGATGTCCTCTGTCATTTCTGATTTACAGAAGGGAGCCTAAAAAAGGTCAGAGTCAAACTGTTTTGACAAAATTCAGTCTGAATAAACAGACAAGGGTTAGATTCTCTTTTCTTGAAAACCACATCCATGGAGTTTATGGCTGGTGAATGGACAAGGATTAGTTAATGTGCTTTTCCACACATTCAGACTGAATTTAACTTTATTGAATGGGAAGTGCAATTTAAACAGGTGATTCCAGTTCACAACTCGGTTTCTGTGTGAGGTTACATCTGGCAATCAAGTGGAAAATGGATGAATATCATCCAATCTCTTCCTGCAAACTAGTTTCTGTAAAAGTCAGTGCTGGCACACATTAGGTTCTTGACTTTCTGGCTGAGTTTCATAACTATTTGAGCTACTGAGCTGGCCCAGATCTGATATTTTGGTTACACTGTAAGATTACACTCAACACCACATTGTAGATATATCTAACACTTTTAAAAAGCATTTATAAAGGGGAAGAACATTCAGAAAAAATAACATTTGGTTCTTGCATTACAGTCAGATCACTGTGGAATCATTACCAACATGTTAATCAGCTATAACTGTGCATTGTAGCACCTGGAGTGCACATGGAACACATTTTAACATCAGGATTGGTTTCACTATACATCTCTTCAACAAAATAGTTAAACAATGCTGTTGTAAAAGCCAATGAAAGTTAAACTGGCACCAAATGTGTTGCATAAAGTGTGGTTTTAAAAATAAAGTTCACTGTGTCCATTAGGTCCTTGCCAATTTTATAAATACTGCACATAAGATAATGAAAGGTATTGAAAACAAAGCTAGTAATGGGGTTACATAACAAAGTGGTGTAAACACAGCAGCCCAATTTATACATAATTTGGCTGCAGCTATTCAACGAGACATGACCAGCAGAAGAAAATCTTTTGCTGGTCTCTGGTGGCACACAAGCCTGGTGGCACACAAGCCTGGTGGAGTGATGAAAGAAGGTCACCAAGTAAGCCTTTTTGGATGCTTATGGTGTTAGTATAGGTAAGTACTGCTTTACATATGCAGTTACAGAAGCATCTCAATACCATGAAGATTAGTATCTTTCCTTGGCTTGTTAGTGTGAATTTGGTTGTCTTATTCTGAGGTGTTGAGATGCAGGTGTGGGCTTTAGTGAGCGTTTGCTCAGGAATCTTCCTGTTATGGTTGATGCTTCTGCTGACAATTGATTTTTTTTCGTTCTTTCATGGAATGTGAAGTATAAGTTGGCTAGGTCAACATTTACTGCCCATCCCTAACTGCCCTTGAGAAGGTGGTGAGTTGCCTTCTTGAACCGCCACAGTCCATGTGGTGTAAGTACACCCACAGTGCTGTTAGGGAGGGAGTTCCAGGATTTTGGTCCAGCAACAATGAAGGAACAGCGACATATTTCCAAGTTATGATGATGAGTGGCTTGGAGGAAAACTTCCAGATGGTGGTATTTCCATCTATCTGCTGACCTTGTCCTTCTAGATGGTAGTGATTTTGGGTTTGGAAGGAGCCTTGGTGAGTGCATGCAGTGCATCTTGTAGATGGTACACACTGCTGCTGCTGTGTGTCAATGGTGGAGGGAATAAATGTTGAAGGTGATGGATGGGTTGCCAATCAAGCAGACTGCTTTGTCCTGGCCGGCGTCAAGCTGCTTGAATGTCGTGGGTGTTGCACTCATCCAGGCCAGTGGGGAATATTCTATCACACTCCTGACATGCCTTTTAGATAATGGACAGGCTTTGGGGAGCTAGGGGGTGAGTTACTCACACAGGATTCCTAGCCTCTGACCTGCTCTTGTTGCCACAGTGTTTATATGGCTAGTCCAGCTCAATTTCTGGTCAAAGTTTTATTGATGCCTCTAAACCCCTGGACTGGTGGCCTGTGGCCCTCTTTCATCCTCCTTTGCACAGTTGTTCTTATCAGCAGTTGAACAGTGTGTTGCATGGTGTTTATGTCAACTCTTTGAAAGAGCTATCCAATTGATCTCACTCCCTTGCTCTTTCCCTATAGTCCTGCAGAGTTTCCCTTTTCAAGCATTGATCCAATTCCATTTTGAAAGTTACTATTGAACCTGCTTCCACTGCCCTCTCAGGCAGTGCCTTCCAGATTCCAATCATTCCAAACAAATGTTTCCTCCACGCTACCTTTGGTTCTTTTGCCAGTCACCTTAAATCTGTGCTGTAAAGAAGAGTCATATGGACTCGAAACATTGACTCTGTCTTTCTCTCCACAAATGCTGTCAGAGAGTTTTTCCAGCATCTTTTCTTTTTGTTTCAAATTTCTAGCATCCGCAGTATTTTGCCCTTAAATCTGTGACCCTCTGGTTACTGACACTCCTGCCACTGGAAACAGTTTTTCCTTATTTACTCAAGCAAAACCCTTCATGATTTTGAATGCCTCAATTAAATCTCCCCTTAACCTTCTCTGCTCTAAGGAGAATCATCCAGTTTCTCCTGTCTCAGCACATTAACTGAACTTGCCCTTCCCTGGAACCATTCTAGTCAATCTGGGATTGTTCTCCTCACCCCTGGAACCATTCTAGTAAATCTCCTATGCACACTCTCCAAGGCCCGAACAATCCCCATCCACCACTACTCTCCTCCATCTGACTGAACTTGTTCTCACACTGAACAATTTCTCCTTCAACTCCTCTCACTTCCTCCACATAAAAGGTGTGGCTATGGGTACCCGCATGGGCCCCAGCTATGCCTGTCTCTTTATGGGGTATGTGGAACATTCCTTGTTCCAGTCCTACTCTGGCCCCCTTCCACAACTCTTTCTCCGGTACATCGATGATTACTTCGGTGCTGCTTCACGCTCTCGCCGGGACTTGGAAAAATTTATTAATTTTGCTTCCAATCTCCACCCCTCCATCATTTTCACGTGGTCCATCTCTGACACTTCCCTTCCCTTCCTTGACCTCTCTGTCTCAACCTCTGGTGATAGACTGTCCACCAATATCCATTACAAACCTACTGACTCCCACAGCTACCTCGACTACAGCTCCTCACACCCCGCTTCCTCTAAGGACTCCATCCCATTCTCTCAGTTCCTTCGCCTCCGTCGCATCTGTTCCGATGATGCTACTTTCAAAAACAGTTCCTCTGACATGTCCTCCTTCTTCCTTAACCGAGGTTTTCCACCCACGGTCGTTGACAGGGCCCTCAACCGTGTCCGGCCCATCTCCCACACATCCGCCCTCACGCCTTCTCCTCCCTCCTACAAACATGATAGGGTCCCCCTTGTCCTCGCTTATCACCCCACCAGCCTCCGCATTCAAAGGATCATCCTCCGCCATTTCCGCCAACTCCAGCAGGATGCCACCAACAAACACATCTTCCCTTCACACCCCCTGTCGGCATTCCGTAGGGATCGTTCCCTCCGGGACACCCTGGTCCACTCCTCCATCACCCCCTTCTCCTCAACCCCCTCCTATGGCACCACCCCATGCCCACACAAAAGATGTAACATCTGCCCCTTCACTTCCTCTTTCCTCACCGTCCAAGGGCCCAAACACTCCTTTCAAGTGAAGCAGCATTTCACTTGCATTTCCCCCAACTTAGTCTACTGCATTCGTTGCTCCCAATGTGGTCTCCTCTACATTGGAGAGACCAAACGTAAACTGGGCGACCGCTTTGCAGAACACCTGCAGTCTGTCCACAAGAACGACCCAAACCTCCCTGTCGCTTGCCATTTTAACACTCCACCCTGCTCTCTTGCCCACATGTCTGTCCTTGGCTTGCTGCATTGTTCCAGTGAAGCCCAACGCAAACTGGAGGAACAACACCTCATCTTCCGACTAGGCACTTTACAGCCCTCCGGACTGAATATTGAATTCAACAACTTTAGGTTTTGACCTCCCTCCTCCATCCCCACCCCCTTTCTGTTTCTTCTCCCTTCCTTTTGTTTTTTCCAATAAATTATATGGATATTTCTTTTCCCACCTATTTCCATTATTTTTAAATATTTTATGCTCTCCCCACCCCCACTAGAGCTATACCTTGAGTGCCCTACCATCCATTCTTAATTAGCACATTCATTTAGATAATATCACCAATTTTAACACCTATGTGTTCTTTTGCTCTGTTGTCTGTGACATCTTTTGATGATCTGCTTCTATCACTGCTTGTTTGTCCCTACAACCACACCAACCCCCTCCACTTCTCTCCCCCCCACACCTTGAACCAGCTTATATTTCACCCCTTTCTTGGATTCACTCAGTTCTGTTGAAGGGTCGTGAGGACTCGAAACATCAACTCTTTTCTTCTCCACCGATGCTGCCAGACCTGCTGAGTTTTTCCAGGTAATTCTGTTTTTGTTTTCAATACCATTCTATTCTTTCTTCCAGTAGGAAATTCAATATCTGAATTTACTGGATTTTGTTCCTTTAGGGCCCTTGCACTATAGGGTTTATAGTACAATTAGGAATGTGACAATGCTGCTAGTAATGGGAATCTGGAATGTTTATACAGCAGTACAATAAATCAGTACATAAACTGTACTGCACAGCATTCAAATGTAAAATTCGCAAGTTTCAAATCTACTATGTGATCACATATAGCTAATGGAACAGAAAATGTGAGAGGCAATAGGAGATACAGCCTCCTTGCCACCTTTCCTCATAAAAGAACAGAAAATACATTGTCCATTGACCATCTTCAGCTGCTTCTTCCACCTTCCCTCTAAACTAAGGTTAGGAGAAGAGATATTCGCTGATGATCGCACTATATTCCGTTCCATTCGTGACTCCTCAGATAATGAAGCAGACTGTATTCAATGCAGCAAGGCATGGGCAACATTCAAGCCTGGGCTGATAAGTGACAAAAGAATACTCACTCCACACAATTACCATCCAGAACTAGAGAGTCTAATCACTTCCCCAAGATACTTTATTATGTAAAAACTTAAATTGACAAGCCATTTAATATTAGGGCAGGCTAGCAGCTGGGTAACCTGCAGCTAGTTACTTACCTCCTGCCCAAAGTCTTTTCATTATCTACAAGGCATAAATCAGGAGTGTGGTGGAATACTCTCCACTTGCCTGGATGAGTGCAGCTCCAACAACATTTGAAAAGCTTGACACCATCCAGGACAAAGCAGTCCACTTGATTGGCACCCCATCCATCAGCAATGCACAATAACAGCTGTGTGTACCATCTACAAGATGTACTGCAGCAACTCACTAAGGCTTCAAACCCTTGACCTCTACCACCTACAAGGTGAAGGGCAGCAGGTGCATGGGAACATCACCATCTCCAAGTCACACACCATCCTGACTGGAAGATATTGTTTCCCTTCATCCTCAGTGGATCAAAATCCCGGAACTTCCAACTAACAGCAGTGTCAGAATACCTTCACCACAAAGACTGCAGCAATTCTAGTTGTTCCCCCCACTATCATTTCAAGAGCAATTAAGGATGGGTAATAAATATTGGTCTTGCCAGTAACATCCATAACCTTTAAATGAATAAAAAACAAGGAGTTTGGTTAATATATTACTACACATCTCTACAAACCTGTTCAGTATAATGCAGTAGGCACAGGGCTGACATGGTTATTAACTCTCTCTCTCCGTTCCTGCTTTTGGAGTCAAAGCACATTTAGGTGTGCTAGCAAAGAGATCCTAACATGTATCTATTACTTAAGGATTAGTTCTGATTACTGTCTGCTTTTCATGTTTTAAAGAAAATAAAATAATTATATACCACCTGAAAAATTGAATTTCTGTACACTAGCATCCTAGATGATATTAAGGATTGGAGAAACACATTTAGCATTAAATAAAACCAGTTTATTCACAAGATTCTGTAAATGAAGGTTAGATTTTTGTTTTCAACTTGGTCCAGGCATTGAGCCAGTCAAAAGATTCAGTAAAATTACTAAGTGAGAAGCAGGCTGCAGCACAATAAAAACATTTGCACAGTGCTATAAAAACATTTATTATTACAGTGTTTTAACTCTGTTCAGATGCTACTGGGTCAGATGTGCATTTCCAACACTATATTTATTTCACAGATTAGCAGGATCTGGGTGCTACCCAACAATTGACCCTGAGATAAATTTTGCAAATCTCCTGCATACTATCGGGTAGAATCAGCAAGTGGAAGCTTGAGAAGCAGGCACTTCTCCCGTGGGAATGGAGAAAAAGAAAGGACCATTTATCAAGCCAGTAAAGTGGGAGGGTTTGAAAATGTGCACTGTGTAGAACGGGATCCACCAAAGCATGCATGCTATTTTCAATCCTCTAGCTGGTGGTTTAGGGCATAGTTGCTAACGTTACCTGTGTATTAATTTACTATTAACATTGTTTTCTAATAATGCTCATGTTAAAATTGATTAAATTAGTTTTATGTAAACTGATGCAAGTATTAGTTGATTTTGCAAGGGAAGATGAAAATTGGGGGGAGCTAAAGCTAGATGAAAGGCTGGAGTAGCATATTACTGACACACACACACATACACAGATGGATGAAAGGCACAAGACACATATAGCCAAAGTCCAGAAGCAAAGAGGTTTGCACACTTTTTGAAACTGGGAATGATATGCGGCTGGGGATGAGAAAGAGTAGGAATAGATGAACATACTACTTCTCCAAAAATGCAACAAACCTCCATGCAGAATAAAACACACCTGGAAAACTATTACACCCATTTTACTGCTCTTTCAAGGCTTATCAAATCAGTTGACTTCAAAGAGTACAGCGACCACATCATTCTGCATAGCTCATTAGAAATTTGGGGAGCTTACTACAGGATGAATCTTTGGGTTCTATCTGTATCCTGTAATTGTTAAATTAAATTGCAGCAAGCCGGAACAAAGGCTGCAAATGAGGAAAAACTGAGGCTTATCAATTGCTAGAATACCTCGCGGTTTGAAGCAGTTACCTCAGCTGTTCTCTACTCTGCTCCCAAAGGTCTTTGGTCTCCTCTGGTGACATGTGAAGGTCCAGGTTGCAAACGTTTGGTTTCCGAGGGTAGATTTTCAAACATTGCTTTGCCCAATAACACTGCCATCCAGGAAGAAATGGATCCAAAATGAACATGAACCCTAATAGAGAGACAGATCTGGATAGATAAAATTATCAATCAAGTAATTTGCACTAAAACATTTTCAAATGATACATGGCCAAGTCTATTTGTTTCTATTAAAAGCAAAATACTGCAGATGCTGGAAATCTGAAATAAAAATTGAAAATTCTGGAAAAACTCAGCAGGTCTGGCAGCATCTGTGGAGAGAGAAACAGAATTAACGTTTTGAGTCTGTATGATTCTTCTTCACTCTGCCTCTGTAACTGGAACTCTACATCTACCCCCAACCACCCACTCATAGGAGCAGGCTGGAAAATTAGATGGAATGGTAGGGTGTGCTGCACCCTTCACCTAACTACCTCCTTTTGAATTTCACCAGCAGCGGGGTAATGATGTTGGGCAGCTCACTGTCCTTGGGGCAATTCAGGCCACTTGAGGGCCTCTTCCCACCATGCTGGTATTTTACTAGCGGTTGGGTGGGGGGGGGGGGTGCCCAAGCTACATGGTGAGGCTACCTGGTAATTTGTTGGCAGCCTTGCTGTGGTTGGGGGGGGGGGGGGGGGAGTGTCAGAGCCCTTCTGGCCTAAGGAGTCTCCCTCCAGTGAAAAGGGCTCCCACCCCACTTGAAGACCGCACCCTTGCCAGGGCCTGCCTCACTGGCCCTGGTGAGGTTGCTCCACCTACCTTAGAGCCTAGCCTCCTCCATGACTGCAGTGCCAGCCATGGCCACCACTCCCAGTGGTAGCAAGATGAGAATGGTTAGTCATCTGATTGATCAGCAGTTCCTGAAGGAAGTTATCACTTCAGGCAGTTTCCTGGCAACCATAAAATCCAGTCATGGTTTCCCAGCCCAGTGGAGGCGGGTTCTCCCCTGACTTTTCAGTCAGTGGGCAGGGCCACTGGCTCCATGTTAAATCAAGCTCTCTATCTCCCTTGGGCAAAAATCATGGTTTTTCTCACTTGTGAGGAACCAATACATATGGGATATTGGATAGAAAAGTCGTCCTGACAGCACTAGTCAAAAACCAGGCAACTAGCACCAACACAAATTCCTAGCTTATCTGGTTGGGCCATTAATGAATATTTTCAAAACAGTGGGTGCTCAGAAGATCTTCTGCTTTTATTCTGGGTAGATATATATTAGATCATGATAAAAGGTACACAGAGATATAAAGTTATGACCTAGTTCTTAAGGGATGTTCATGCACATCGTTATGTAACATCAAAGTTCAGACATTAGGATGGTCTTCGTGAAACGGTGCTTGCTGAAAAAGAGATTTTCCTCAGCAGACTGTTCTTTTAAACTTGCCCAATTTATAACACACCTCCAATCTACCAGGACAGTGTGGCTAATGTTATTGGAGAAATGTGCTGGAGAAGGTCTAGTGCTGAGCACTCTTGGACTGACTAAAATTAGACTTCTTGTCAATGTATGTAGGGGCGAGAATAATCAGTCTTGGGGGTGGTGGGGGGATAGTGTGAGGAAGGCACTTTATTTCTGTTTTTGTTACCCAGTGCAACCATTATGTATTCTCAACTACTATTGTACCCTGGTGCTAGGACAGATTTAAAGTAAGTGTCAAAAGAGACAAAAGTGATATGAGAAAAAACTTTTTCACGTAGCAAGTGATAAAGATCTGGAATGCAATGCCTGAGGGGGCAGTGGAGGCAGGTTCAATCAAAGCATTCAAAAGGGAATTAGACTGTTATCTGAAAAGGAAGAACGTGCAGGGGTATGGGGACAAGATTCTCTCTCTCTCGTGCGCTCATTTGGAGAGCTGGTGCAGGTATGATGGGCAGAATGGCCTCATTCTGCACATAAAAATTCTGTGATTATGAGCTCCTATTTACAAAATCCAAAAAACTTGACTCTTTTTAATGGCTTTATCTACCGACACGCTACTGTACAGGTTAACATTCATACTCCTCTCCTGGCATTCTAAATTTGGATTCTCACCCTCTTGTACTCTCACAATAGAAGTCCTTTACATTTCTCAGAGTGATCATTAGAACCTTTCAAGGTCCTGAAGGATAAGAAACTGCTTCTTGCTTCCATGCAACTAGTGTACTCTTTCAGAAATAAGAGGTATTTGATTTAGTATTTGGTAAGCAGAATTTTTGGAAACGCAGTTTATTTCAAAAACTACACAAAATATAAACAGTGATGAAACCACAAATATAACAGCTACCGCTTTATAAGTGACTGAAATAAACATTCTCCACTATTCTCTTCTCAATGATATAGTACATAGCTTTTCACTATTATTTAATCTAGAATCCGGAAGAAAGAGACTGAGTGAGCATGTGCGGGAGAGAGGGCACGAGTGGGCGAGAGAGTACGAGCGGGCAAGAGAGTGCAATCGAGCGTGGGAGAGAGAGGGAGAGCGCGAGCACAAGAGCATCCGTGGAAGAGAGAGGGGGAGAGCGCGCATGGGAGAGGGAGAGTTCGTAAGTGTGAGTGGGAGAGAGAGTGAGTGTACGGGAAGGAGAGCATGAGAGGGAGAGGGAAAGCACGAGAGAGCATGCGAGAGGAAAGAGATAGACTTAATGCCCCAGATTCAATAATGACATCTATCAACAGCAAGACAAGTTCAGTCATCTGGATAAGTACAAAGTAAAAGGTCTGATGGAACATTATTCTGAGATAAACTGAAAGCCTAAGAAAGGATTGACCAAGGATAGCAGAACACTATTCTCTTCAGCTGATGCAGAAAACCGCACTAAATCTATTGCGACATCAATTTCCTACTTGCAGGCAGCCCAGTCACCTGGACAGTGCCTGCTGTTCCAAGAGCAATGTTGCCTGACTCTCGCAATCTTCATTCAAAAGCCCAGGGTAATCTTGTACAATATATTTCCCAGCTTTCAAAGAGCCAGCACAGGCACGATGGGCCAAATAGCCTCCTTCTGTGCTGTATGGTTCTATTCATGTTTATTTTGAAACTGCAAAGTGAGGGGTCTCCATTACCAGATTCAGCTGCTGCAGGATATGGGCCTGGTCAGGCTGATTATTTGAAGACACATGTACAGTAATTCCATTCATATTTCACTGGCAATGATAGGGTGCTATGACGTGCTTGGGTCGGATGATGTACAGTACCTGGATAGCCATCTAAACTATAAGCTTTCCATTTGCAAACTGGCTGCAGTCCAGCTTTACAGGCATCCTGGTCACTGATGGAGGTCACATTAAGTGGTGCGATCAACACCTGCAAGGGAAAGAAGAGGTTACACAATGATTTGGCAGATCACTGGAATTATTAAAGTGATTATTGAACATTGTATTCCCTTGATATAGAAGATTAAGGAGTGATCAAATTGATGTGTTTACGTTGATTAAAGGACTTGATAGGGTAGATAGAAAGAAACTATTTTCTCTTTTGGTGGAATCCAGAATATGGAGCATAATCTTAAAATTTAAGTCAGGCTGTTCAGGGATAAAATCAGGGAGCACTTCCTCACACAGGTGATCGGGGAACTCTAGAACCCTGTTAAGGATAGGTCAATCAGCTATAATCTAACCGAATGGTGGAACAGGTTTGAAGGGCTGAATGATTACTCCTGTTCCATCTTCCTAAAGCACAGGTTCACTTAGGATATACCACACAGAAACAGGCCATTCATACCAATCAGTCCACGCTAGTATTTATGCTCCACTCGAGTCTCTTCCTGTTTTTCCCTATGTAACTCTATCAGCATAATTTGCTATTCTCAACTCCCTCAAGTGCTCATCTAGCCTCCCTTTAAATGCATCTATACCTTTCACTTAAACCACTCCATGCGGTAGCGAGTTTCACAATCTCACCCCTCTCTGGGTAAAGAAGTTTCTTCTGAATTCCCTATTTCATTTCTTGGCAACTATCTTAAGTTGATGGCCTCTAGGTTTGTTCTTCCCCCAAGCGGAAACATTCTCTCGGAGTCTACTCTTCCAAAACCTTTCATAACTTTAAAGATCTCTATTACGTCACCGTCAGCCTTTTCTTTTCAAGAGAAGAGAGGCCTAGCCTGTTCATTCTGCTCTGATTGAGATGACCATACATTTCTGGTATCATCCTTGGAAATCTCTTATGTACCCTCTTCAGTGCCTCTGTAGTTTTCTTATAATATGGCAACCAGAGTTAAACTCAGTACTCCAGGTGTGGTCTAACTAAGGTTTGATACAAGTTTTTAAAATATATTCGTATATGGGATGTGGGTGTTGCTGGCTAGGCCAACATTTATAGCCCATCCCTAATTGCCCTTGAGAAGGTGGTGGTGAGCTGCCTTCTTGAACTGCTGCAGTCCACGTGGTATAGGTACACCCACAGTGTTGTTAGGAAGGGAGTTCCAGGATTTTGACCCATTAACAGTGAAGGAACGGCGATATAGTTCCAAGTCAGGATGGTGTGTGATTTGGAGAGGAACTTGGAGGTGGTGGTGTTCCCATGCATCTGCTGCCTTTGTCCTTCTAGGTGGTAGAGGTTGCGGGTTTGAAATTTAGCATAACTTCTTTACTTTTCAATTTTATTCCTCTAGAAATAAATCCTAGTGCTTAAATTTGCTTTTTCCCCGATGACCTTGTTAACCTGTGTTGCTACTTTTAGTGATCTGTGTCTATGTACTTAAGACACTTATTTTCTAAGTAAATGCAACCTCTTTATTTTTCTTTCCAAAATGTAATACCTTACATTTATGTCGCTTGCCAGTTGTATGGGCATTCATTTGTCAATTGTATTCAATTGCATTTCAAGACTATTCTAAATACATTTTGTGTTACTGCACAACAATTGGTTTGTTTACTGCAAATATCTCTACCATTCATCAGACTCAGAAGGAAAGAGCCCTAGTTATTAAAGGACTTGTTTCTATTTTTCATCGATGCTTATGTATGGGCCATTTGGCTGCAATAGCCCAGCCATGAACATCCAGTTGAATTGTTTCAATGCTGACAATTTCACACAGCAGCATTGATGGGACTTCTGATTTAGTGTGAACTCTTGCCATGAATTGGAAATTTTAAAAAATGTACTAAAAAAACTATAGCCAGATGGAATTAGTAATGCAGAAGAGGGGGAAGTAATATTGACTGAATGGAACTGCATATTAAAAACTGGGCATTTCATGAGTTAGCTTATTTTTGAATTAGGCAGTAGGAAAAAGAAAAAGTGAAAAACTCTTGATGGCCCCTTTGCCATTTACCATCCGATACTGAAAAGGTCAAATACATTTCCTGCTAATATTGATTATTTTTTCATGCTATTCTCAGAAATTCTACATGTTGACAGCAAGAGAGCAAAATCTAACTCGTGGTGTAAAAATTAGAGTGTTGATAAACGGTGGAAGGTTTCACTCTGTACCCTAAGGTGATGTCTCAATCAATGAGTGCAGGCTACCTGAGCCACCAAGCAGTACAATGTTGAAGGAAGATCAGTAACAGATCCTACACTGTGGCCCTTCTGCTGTCAGATCCAATTTGGCAGCTGCAAAAACAACATGACATCAAGGAACAAGGGCCAATATTCAGTAACATCCAAGGTTGCTGCAATAGAAATTGGGGATTATCTTTCTCCCCTATTCCCAAACACTATAAATGTTGAAATCATTGAATCCAGCATCCCTGGATTAAAAATAAAACTCTACATCACTATAAAAATACACATGTTTGACGGATGAGAAATGGTACTGCATTCGCACCATCTTTTCTTTTTGAAAAAATATACTTTATTCATAAAATATCTGAAAGAACATTACAAGACATTTCAAAATGGACATCACAAAAAGTGCAATCATATTCAAGTTTTCCACATAGATCATGAGGTGCTTCAATACAATCAATGAATATTACAGACATTTCAACCTGATCATTACAGACAGTCAGACAGTGCAATGGTATTTAAGCTATCCACACAGATCATGTTGCACTCTGAGGTGCTCCAGTACAATTGTGATACATGTAGTATTCACTACATACATTCAATGTGAATCATATAACCTGAGGGGTCTATACAATTCCCAGCCCCTTGGTCTTAAACAGCGACCTTTCCCCATTACGCCTTTGTGGTGGCTGCCCCAAGCTTTAGAGCATCCCTCAGCACAAAGTCCCGGACCTTGGAATGTGCCAGTGTGCAACACTTAGTCAGGGACAACTCTTTCTACTGAAAGACCAACAAGTTTCGAGCAGAGCAAAGAGCATCTTTCACCGAGTTGATGATCCCCCAGCTGCAGTTGATGTTTGTCTTGGTCTGTGTCCCTGGGAACAACCCGTAGAGTACAGAGTCCTGTGTCACAGAACTTGGGATGAACCTCGACAAAAACCACCGCATCTTTCTCTAGACCTTCTTTGCTAAGGCACATTCCACAAGGAGGTTAACAACGGTCTCTTCCCCACCACAGCCCACCCCACACAAGGGCAATGTGCAGAGGGGGTGAGACTCCTAGTATGATCTTTCTCACCAGCAGCCAAGCTACGTCTTGGTGCTGATGGTGGATCCTGTCAGATGGTTCCCTGAGCAGACTGTCAAAGTCATTTGGCAGAATGCCTCACCATCAGAACTTTCCAACTGCATTCGCACCATCACTTATCTGCTTTATAAAAAATGGTTAATCAAGAGGTGACAGATCATTTGAGGCTTTGCGCATCATGGGTGCAGGATACACAACAAGGTTGAATGGGTGAACAACTACATCCATAGGAGGATAGGAAGTAGATATTGCAATAATAAAAAATAATTTATTAATAATTAAATTAATTTTTGTACAAAATGCAGCCCCATCACCTCTACAATAAGTGAAGCACAGAAACAATTATTCTTCATTGAAGTGTCAAACACAGAGATACACACAATTCCTTGGTTTTTAGGAAACTCAAGTTTCCAGCAGATGTTAGCCCAATTCTCTGCAGTGGGGAATTCAATCTAAAAGGCCAAACTAGTGGTAAAAGAATGAGTGTGTGGCTATGGAACTAAATGACAGGAAATGGCAAATCCTGTGTCAGGATCAATCTAATCACTTATTGGCAAACAATCGAAGAGAGTCTTGATGCTAGTGGGATTTAGTGGATCACAAGAATAATGTTCTAAGTAGAAATATTTGACTTTTAAAAAGGCACAAGCTGTGCCTGAAATAGAGGAAGATTTTCATGCACCATCCTGCTTTGATGTAACAGTATTGAGCTACCAAATGATTGAAGAACAGAAATAGACTGTCTTCACCCTTGGTGTCTCAAAGTAGTCTGAACAAGTCTGTTAGAACTGTTAGATATGATATTTTCACACCAGTACTGAATTAAATTAACCATATACAAGAGCTTAGGGTGCACATAACTTTTCTAAATGGTTCATGCTGTGCTTTCAGTATATATCAGTATACTCTTATATTGGAACTGTTTGACGCTAGGTCTTCAACCTAATAAATCTGTTAATAATCTGTTACTGCCTTGCACATCTCTATACCTTTTAAAAGGGTCTGGCATCATACATTTCTAAGCACGTCACCATCACAATGATATCCATCAAATTTATGATCATGTGTATCTCATTTGCCCTCTGTGCTGTGGTTGATGGTTTAACCTTGATATTTTGCCCATTATCTGTGATTTCTTCAAGGCTCTACCTTCCACTCTGTTCTTCCTTCATATTAAAATAAACTTTGTAGCACTTGTCAACCAATCGCATCTCCTCTTAGGCGGAGGGCACCAATCTAAATTCAGAAAATTCCTTCAGATTGCGCACCCACAATATTCATAATAGCAATTTCCGGTGTATTGCATTGGCTGAATTACTACACCTTCCTCTCCATGACTTTCAATGAAGTTGTGTAAGCATTGTCCCTTTCAATTATTGAAATCTAGCTTCATATTTTCTGTTCCCATTGAGTGACTATCTCTAATTCCATCTTTAGTCTTTCTTTGTCTGCTGAATGTTTTGGTCTCACTATTTCCTTTGACCTGAAGTTAAACTCTTGCACTTCTTCCATTGCTGAAGTTGCTTCCAAAATGCCCACCTTCCAATCACTGTTTAGGACAGGCAGAGCAAGTGAGGGGTGGACAGAGTGAACAGCCCCAAGGTAGAGAATGACTATAAGCCAGTCTTCCATTTGCCAGTCGTGCATTAAAGAATGCCCCTGGAACCTACTACAGGTATTGTGTCTCCCTACAATGTCAGTGAGGAAATAATACGCTGATAAATACACATCAAATAAATGAAGGTAACTAGGAAGGATGATCGTGCACATGTGAATAATGGCAGAGAAGGGGGAAAAGATACGTTTCTAAGGATGACAATCAACATTATTCACACAAAAGAAATGCTGTGCATCTATTACTTCCTGTGCTAATTTCTTATACTGGAAAGAATCTTCTTAATTGTTAAAAGCAAAGATGATGGTGCTGTAAGGTTTACCATCAGTGCACAAGACAAAGTATTTTTAGAGAAATAATCTTTAAAATGTTTTTTGTCTTTTTAAAGTTTAGACCATCTAGACAGCCAACTGGCAAAGAAACCAATTATACTGAACATCCCTACAGGGAATTCAGCATGCACGAATTGAAGGAAGCAATGAAGGAATATTACAGCTTCAGTAAAATGCAAGTGCACATTATGCAAGGCAATCATAACCTTGCAAAAGCACAGTTTAAAATTAGATTAGGCTGCAACAGTGTTCAACTACAGGCTGGATGTAATTATGATAGAGTATATAAAAGTGATAATTTACAGTGGCTCAAGTAGATTGAAAAAGAATAGTCACAACTGGAACTTCTCTTAAAAATTAAAATAATTACAAACAATGATTAACCTTAAACACTTTTGGTTTATACGAGTGCTGATGGGATTAAATCAGTAGAACTGGTGCGGTGGAGATGCTGAGCCAATATGGAAGGAGGAACACTGATCAATGGTCTAAGCCACTCGGGTTCCTGTGCAGGCCGCACCCAAGTTGGCCCCTTTAAATTACTGCGTGTACACAGCCGCGCAAAAAAAAATTAAAGGGGCTGTGCACTTAAACAAATTAGCCGTGTACTCCAAAGAGAAATTAGAGGATATGTTGACACTAATATAGATATGACCATTAACCAATGATGTTGCAGTGACTGCTATGATACTGCATGTTTAGCTCAACTTGCCATATTTCTTTTGCAGAACTATCTTAACTAATGAAATCAACAAAAATTAAGTCTTTACAGTAACGTTATCCAAATGAGAAAAGAAATAAGGAATGCAAATCCCTTAAAACCAAATACTCTCCTAAAGCAGGTCATTTTATTTTAATAGAGAATACTCTAGAGATAGTTTAGATTAAGTGTTTTTGAATTAGTTTAATTTAAAAAATACTGGCAGGCATGATGAATGAGGACATCCTTTCAATCCAAGACAGAGTTAAAAGAAAGACTCAGGGATGACTACCGTCTATCAGTTGGCTGTAAGGGTCCTGCTTACATGAGCGTGCACAGGGAACCTAGGATCTGTTGGATGCCAGTGCATCGCCTAAGATTCCCCAGAATTGACTATTTTATTCAGAGAGGTTCTGTGCAATGTGAAAATGCTTTACTTTATTGGGGAAAACAAAAGGGAGGGCCAAGGACCATAGGATGTGCATTATTGACATTAAAAAAAGCAAAAAAGTTAGGAAGTAGTGATTAGTTGACAACAAACTCAGAATTTAAAAGTGTAAAGATCGAGAAGGAAGTGATAAAAGTTTTGGAAGCTCATAGTGATAGAGGAATCTTCAATCAGAAGGCAGGTTTTATCTTGTATTTTGTCCAGATGTGTGAGAGGTGTAAGAACCTCCATTGATGTTAAGAGATCGCAAGAATTAGGAACAGTAGACCATGCAGCCTCTCGAGTGTGCTCTGCCATTCGATAAGATCATAACTGACCTGATTGTGGCCTGAATTCCTCTTGCCTGTCTTCTCCTGATAAATAACCTTCGACTCCCTTGTCCATCAAAAATCAATTCTACTCAGCCTTGAATATAACCAATGACACAGCCTCCACTGTTCTCTGGGGAAGAGAATTCCACAAACTAATTACTGTCAAAGAAAAAAAAACTTATTCTCATTTCAGTCTTAAATGGGAGGCCCCTTAATTTTTAAACTGTGTTCCTTAGTTCTAAACTCCTCGACAAATGGAAATATTTTCTCAGCATCCATCCAGAAATATCCTGCCTTAGTGTCAACACCTGAAAGTGATAGTTCTGTTGGAAAAGGTGTTTTTGTATGTCAAAACATACACAACCAGGAAGTAATACTTTTATGTGGAAACACGCTCTGAGAAGCTTCTTAATCAAACAAAACAAATTTTATTTACACAACAATTTCTGTGGTTGCTTGTATCCAGCCAGCCCCTCATGCAACCATTTTCTATGGAACTCCTCTCCTAGAATTTATTTCCACTGCGCTAGCTACACATTGGTTGAACAAATCACGTGACCCTTACTCAGTCGAACTGATCTCAAAGTGACAGTCATCACATTCCTCCCCCCTGTAGTTCTTTTGTACATTTTATCACTAACAATTGCTTTATACAATTGAACCAATAATTTTCTGAATTCTAGAAATAATTACATATATTGTTAGCCCAGACTTCAATTACATAATTTATAACTATGGGGTTTATTGTATGTAATAAGTCTTTGGAGTGGATTTTGAATTCGCGTCGAATGGCATAGTTAGAGAGGTTGTGAGGCTGCTTCTACTGGATCGGCATTTTCTGGAATTGTACTACCGGGTACTTCCTTTGGTACAGACAATTCATTATCATTAATTTCCACAGGGATGTCCTTGACGTTTATTACAGGTCGACCAGAATTTTCGATACACACAGGTTCACCAACACTTGGTGGTAACATTGACTGTGGGAGTGCCTCTCTACGCCTCAAGTGGTCAATGTGCTTCTGAACAATCCTTCCCTCTATTTTCACTTGATACAAAAGGGGTCTGGTCTCAGAGGCTACCCTTCCAGGAATCCACCCAGGACCGCTACCGAAGTTTTTCATGTACACATTTTCATTGGTCGAGAGCTCCCTAAGTCTACTGTGAGAATCATGACTCGTCTTCTGGTTGCACTGACTTGACTCTACCCTCCCCTGCAAATTTGGAAACACAAAACTTAACCTCGTCCTGAGGTGACATTTAACGAACAGTTCAGCAGGAGGAACACCTGTCGTTGCGTGTGGGGTGGTGTGGTAACTCAGCAGAAAACGTGAGACTCTTGTAGCTAAAAAGATCCACCTGATAGTTTTTTCATACCAGATTTAAAAGTTTGGACGGCTCTCTTGGCTAAGTTGTTTGATGCTGGGTTATAGGGCGCTGTCTTTGTGTGTTTTATACCATTGAAGTTTTGAAACTGCACTCGTGAACACTGTCCCATTATCAGACATGATTACTTCAGGCAATCCATGGAGCTGCAGAACAGTACTGTGGGATTTCAATGGTCGCTATTGATGTTGGTGTTTTCACCTCAAGAATTTCTATCCATTTGGAGTGTGCATCAATTACATAGTCCTTTATTCATAAATGGTCCTACATAATCAACATGGATGCCGACCCATGGGCAGCCAAGCCATTCACAAGGATGTAGTGGAGCTGTGGTTAGCAGGCTTTGCTGCAACTGGCAATGTTAGCAGTGCCTTACCAGGTTTTCAATATCAGTGTCAATTCCAGGCCACCATACATAACTCCTGGCTAGCATTTTAATTTCTGAGATACCAGGGTGGCCACTGTGTAGTTCCATCAGGAGTAGCTCCCTGCCTGGCACAGGAATGACTACTCGCACTCCCCATAACACCATACCATCTTGACAACTGAGTTCATGTTTATGGATGGAGTAGGGTTTCATGGCATCTGAAACAGCCTAATTTCCCCATCCCGTAAGGACTTTATCTCCGGATAAACTCTGGAGAACAGTGGATCCTGACTGGTCCAGGTTTTGATTTGTTTTGCACAGACTGGTAGCATATCCACAAAGTTTAAGGTCAAGATAATTTCTTGAGGAATAGGTGTACATGTAATACTTTCTCTCAAGGGCAGGTGACTGAGTGTCCATATTCGCAATATGTACCCTGGTCAGTGTTTAAAGGTATATATTCATATGTGGCCAGGATCAATGCCCGCCTCTGAATCCTCGCAGGGGCTATTGGTGGAATAGCCTTGTCCTCCTTAAAAAGGCCCAACATGGTCTGAAACAATAGTGAAGTGTTTCCCATGTAGATATTGATGGAACTTTTTGCTGCTGAAAACTATTGATAGGCCCCCTTTTTCATTTGTGAATAGCCTCATTCATATCATTGAGGTATACCACAACCTGTTGCAACCCCTGTAGTAGGCTCTCCATTGTGTGTTGGAATATTGCAAATGCCGACAAGATACCAAAAGGCAGGCACGTATACTGAAAAAGCTCTGTGTGGGTGTTTATCGTGACATATCCTCGGGGACCGTCATCCAACTCAAGCTGCTGGCAGGCATGACTCATGTCCAGCTTGGTATATGACTGGTTCCCAGCCAGTTTCGCATAAAGATCTTCGATTCATGGAGGAGGATATTTGTCCAGCTTTGCAGTCTGATTGATGGCTTGTTTTTAAATCACCTTGTTGGGCTTCAAGATGGGAACGATGGGCACAACCTATTTTGAAAACGGAACTGGCTGCATAATACCTAGTTCTTCTAACCTCTTTAGTTCAAAATCCGCTTTCTCACACAGGGCATATGGTACCAGTCTAGCTCTGAAAAATCAGGGAGTGGCTTCTGGGTCCATGTAGATTTTGGCATGTAAGCCCTTAATTTTGTCTAACTCGTCCCGGAAGACACTGTCATATTTTCTTAACAATTCTGACAATCCCCCTGTCCTTAGCTGGAAAATGTCAGTCTAATTTAGCTTTATTTTCTTGAGCCAGTCATGGCCCAGAAAGCTTGGTCCTTCATCCATTACTACTATGATAGGTAGCTGGGCAGACTGCTGTCCATAGCTTACTGGTACAGCGGTGGTACTCCTCATCTTTACTTCTTCTTCAGTGTATGTTTTCAGCTTGGCTGAAGTGCTCTCTAAATTTAAAGGCTGGGCAGCCCCTCTCAAATACTGGTGTGCTCGTCCTGTATCTACTTCCAAACTTAGACATCTCCCATTTACACGGAGAGTTACGATGATTGGGTCTGGCTTAACATCCTTGAGGTTGAAAAGTGAGTAAATATCAGACTTACTGTTACCAGGGTCTTCCACACTGTGTACTTGTAACATATTTTTGGGTTGGCTATTCAGCTACCTGGACCTAGCCCAGCATTGTCTCCTCAAGATTTTCCCCAGAATAATGGCACTCAGCCTCCCTAAATCGACAAGACTCAGGAGTGTGGTTACTCCCGCATTGATAACATTGGACCTTAGGAATCGCTGCTTGACTGCCTCTGCTGTATCTTTAGTTCTGTAGATTACTGGAATGGTTTCCTTTTCAAAAATTCATTCACAGGATGTGAGCTTCGCTGGCTGGGCCAGCATTTATTGCCCATCTCTAGTTGTCCGTGAGAAGTGGCTTCGGCTGATTTGGCGCCACAGCTGGCTGCTGGTTCCCACCCTAATTGGTGTCCTGCAATTCCAATGCATCTGCCTCAGTGCTTTCCTTGCAAGCGCAATCTCCATTGCACATTTCATATCAATTTCAACTTCCGCTAAGAACCGACATTGTATGGCATTGTTATACAATCCCACAGCATATCACTTAGGGTCGTACCAAAATTGCAATGCTCTGATAATTGTTTTAGTTTCTCAATGTATATCGTGATTGATTTCCCCGGGGCTTTCACTCACGAATTAAACTTAAAACGTTGCATTATGGCTGAAGGTTTCAGTTGGAAATGACGCTTAAGTAGATCCACTAACTCACTGAATGATTTGGAGTCAAATGCTCTTGGAGCGGTAAGGCTGCAGATCAGACTATAAGTCTGGTTTCCGGAAACGCTCAAAAAGATCGCCTTACGTTTCCTCTCATCCCTTATTTCATTTGCCTGAAAGTAGAATCCAAGGTATTGACCCCATTCCTCAGCAGAGGAGTCGAATGGGTCTATCTGGCCAAAAAGAGGCATCTTGGTGAGTAATACAATTTCCTATTCACGGTCGTTGATTAAACACGATCCTCACAGATGCAGGCAGGAGACAGTGCCAGGATAGTTTTTCTTTATTGCTAAATGTAGAAACACGCTCTGAGAGGCGTCAAAACAAAACAAACTTTATTTACACGAGAGCTTCTGCGGCTGCTTGTATCTAGTCAGCCTCTCATACAACCATTTTCTTGGGAACTTCTCCCCATGAATTTATTTCTCCTGCATTAGCTACACATTGGCTGAACAAATCACGTAACCCCTACTCAGTTGAACTGATCTGGAAGACACCTTGTATTTATACGGCACCTTCAACATAGCAAAACTTCCTAAGACACTTCGCAGGAGCCTAATCAGATAGAAATCAATGCACAGTCAAAGAAGGAAACATTATGAAAGATAAAGGAAAAAGGGCAAAAAAGGAAGACGTATATTTATATAGCCCTTTTCATGACCACTGGATGTCTCAGCTTTACAGCGCTTTATTTTTGAAGTGTAGTCACTGTTGTAATGTAGAAAATGTGGCAGCCGATTTGTGCCTGGCAGACTCCCACAAGCAGCAATGTGATAATGACCAGATAATGTGTTTTTGTGATGTTGATCAAGAGATAAATAATGGCCAGGACACTGGGGATAACTTCCCTGCTCTTTTTCAAAATGGTGCCATGGGACCTTTTATGCCCTCTCAAGCAAGTCTAACGTCTCATCTGAAAGATAGCCCCTCCAATAGTGCAGTACTCCCTCAGTACTGGCACTGGAGTGTCAGCTTTGATTTTTGTACTCAAGCCCTGGAGTGGGACTTGAACCCAGAACCCTGTGATTCAGGATGAGAACTCCACCAATTGAGCCATGGCTGACAAGTATGTTTGAAGCAGTGCCTTAAAGGAGGAAAAATAAGTGGAGGGACAGAGACGAATTCCAGAGTTATAAGGCCAGAAGTATATAAGAACATAAGAACTAGGAGCAGGAGTAGGCAATTCAGCCCCTCGAGCCTGCCCCACCATTCATTACGATCATGGCTGATCTCATTTTGGCCTCAACTTCAACTTCCCGCCCTCTCCGCATAACCTTTCAACCCATTACTAATTAAAAATCTGTCTATCTCCTCCTTAAATTTATTCAGCGTCCTGGTATCTACTGCACTCTGAGGTAGTGAATTCCACAGATTCACGACTGTTTGAGAAAAGTAATTCCTCCTCATCTCTGATTTAAATCTACCACCCCTTATCCTAAAACTATGGCCTCTCATTCTAGGATGCCCCACAAGGGGAAACATCCGTTCCACGTCTATTTTGTCTATCCCCTTTAGCATCTTATCTACCTCAATTAGATCTCTTCTCATCCTTCTAAACTCTAGCGAGTATAGGCCTAAACTACGCAATCTCTCCTCATAAGCAAGCCTCGCATCTCTGGAATCAATCTAGTGAACCTCCTCTGAACCGCCTTCATTGCAACTACATCCTTCCTCAAGTAAGGGGGCCAAAACTATGCACAGTACTCCAGGTGTGGTCTCACCAATGCCTTATACAGTTGTAACAACACTTCCCTATTTCTATACTGTATTCCTTTAGCAATAAATGCCAAAATTCCATCTGCCTTCCTTATTACCTGCGGTACCTGCATACTAGCTTTCAGCGATTCATGCACGGGACACCCAGATCCCTCTGCACTGAAGCATTCTGAAGTTTCTCTCCATTTAAATAATAAGTCGCCTTTTTATTCTTCTGACCAAAATGGATAACCTCACACTTATCCATATTAAACTCCATCTGTCAAATTTTGGCCCATTCACCTAACCTGTCCATATCCACTTGTAAATTTATTTCTTCATTGCAACTTACTTTCCCACCTATTTTGGTGTCAAATATCAGTTGAATTGCAGTGGAATGGGAATGGAAAAATGCAAACTACAGCTGACCTTTTTGACAGTCGCTCAAATCAACTTTTGGTTGGCTCAAGTAACTTACCCCACCAGGGCTATCTGTACCTTGCTTGTCTTGCTTTCTACCCTTAATTAGCACACTCCTTAGATAACCACCTTCAACACCTCTTTGTCCTTTTGTCTATGACATCTTTTGGCTATCTCCACAAAGCATTGGCCCTCTATCCAGCTCTACTTGTCCCATCCCCCCTTAAACCAGCTTATATTTCACCTCTTCTATTTTTACTTAGTTCTGTTGAAGAGTCATACGGACTCAAAACATTAACTGCGTTCCTCTCCGCAGATGCTGCCAGACCTGCTGAGTTTTTCCAGGTATTTTTCTTTTTAACTTACTTCACTGATTGTTTCCTTTCACTAAAGTTCTCTGGTACAAAGTTGGACAGAGAAACAACAGGACACAAAAGAGCAAATGTAGCAGAGGGTAATGAAAAATTCAGATAGGAAGGATATTCATTCATTGCAAGTTGTAAGTAGGAAATTACTGAAAAATGACACTTGGTCTTTATCATTCAGACCAATGAATGATTCATTCTCTCAGGATGTAGAAGATTCTGACTTTCCCAAGAGCAGCTAGTAGCCAGATTTTTTTTTCATAAAAACGGACAGAACAGACCCTTTGAGATGTACAAAAGAAAGTTACAACTATACAGCACTGTAGAGAGGTAGACTGGGATGTTTTTACATTTGAAAAGAAGGCCCTGGTAACTACATTTAGCAGAGCTTGTAGTAGCTGTAAGTTGGAACCAGCATGGAGAGGTTACATTGCTTTAAACACATTCCAAAAAGTAGCAGATAGACAAACCAAACAGAACCCACAAGCCATGTTCTCAATCACCATTGGTCGCCTATTCACCTGTACAGATTGATATAGAAAATGATAAGCAATGTATTAGGTCCTGTTGAAAGATTGCTTATAGAATATAGGTCAGCTGCTGGAGCAAAATAAGAGAGGTTACTGCTTTACAGCACTGGTCCCAGTAGACATATTTCTATTAAGAACTCCCATGCTTTCACAAACTATTCACATTTTGAGGCATTCAGGGAAAGTTGATAAGGTCAGATGTTTTTAGTGTCATATATAGTCAGGATTATAAGTACTCACCTCCTAATCCCTGAAAGCTTCTTCACCAACTACAAGGTTCAAGTCAGAAGCATGATGCACTTACCCATCAATAGCCTGGATGGATTTTTAAAAATAATATTCATTCAGTTGGATGTGAATATCACTGGCTAGGCCAACATTTGTTGCTCATCCCTAACTGCCCTTGAGAAGGTGGTGATGAGCTGCCTTTTCGAACTGCTGCAGTCCATGTGGTGTACGTACACAGAGGGCTGTTAGGGAAGGAGTTCTCAGATTTTGACTCAGGATGTGGCCGAAAACAACCACCCTGAACTGAGCAGTTTGTTTGATTTGCTAGTCTAGAGGATGCACTGCAACAACTCACTAAGGTTATTTTGACAGCACCTCCTTTCATTGCCACTGAGCAGGACAAGAGGAGCATCATCATCCCCTCCAAGTAACATCACACTGCCTTGGACTTATGCTGCTGTTCCTTTATTGTCTCTGGGACTTCCTATCAACACCTTTAATGGGAGCCCCTACACCACAAGGATGGCAGGGGAATAGAAAAAAGGCCCAAGGCCATCTTCACTGGGTGACTACCAATGGTCAATGAACTCGGGCTCATCAGCACTGCCCACATCCTAAGAGCAAAGAAAAATATGTTGTCCTTCAATGACATTATCCGTCAACATGGTCTTTTTCAACCGTATGCGAATAACATCCAGTTCCATCTCTGTGTTATCTGACAGTAACGCTGAGCCAAAACTACCTCCCATGGAACAATGAGAACAAGAAGCCATCTTATTTGGTCCCTGTCAAAACCTTATAGCCACTCTTGGCTGCTTTCCCAGGCTGAACCAGGGTGCACAATCTTTCTGTTTGATCCCAAGGGAAACTTCAAGTAGCAGGTATCTTCACCAAGCTCACTTCTTTCCACTTCTAAAATGCAGCCTGCCTCTGACTGCAACTCATCAACTAGTTAAGCTTTTACTCACTGTATGCCATTTCCGAAAGCTTTACCCACACTATATCTCACCATTAATGAGGTCTTGTGGCTCAGTAGGTAGAGCTCTTGCCTCTGAACCAGAAACCCTGAGCTTAAGTCCCACTTCAGGGCTTATTGGTCACAGGAGGAGTGTACATGATGTGTTTTATGCAGGTTGATAATCAGCCTGATAATCCTTGCAACACTTCCACACTATTGTCTATAGAGCAAAAAAGTGTCTTAAGATACAAAGTAAACAAATAAACATCACCATCACCCAAACCTTTATCTACACTCCACCTCAGCTTCACCAAAATGTTTATCCACAATACATTTATTGGCAATCTAAATTTTGATCTACACTACACCACTCACTTCTGTTGCCTCAAAACGTAACTTCTCCGAAAGCAGCTTTACCAACCTCAACTTCATCCAATACAAATCCCAATTCATTCAAAACTCAGGTGCCCACATCCTATCTGACTTGCCCATCATGCCCACCCTCCATTAGCTACTTTTACCATAACACATTAAATTCAAATTCTTATTTACAAATAATTCCATATCATTGCCCCATCCAGTTTCTGCAACTTCCTCCAGCTGTATATTTCAGCATGTCGTCTTCAGCTCTGACTTTGGTCTCCTTTGCATCCTCTCCACTAATAGTGGCAGAGCATTAAGCCTGCTCAACTCTAATCACTGGGCCTCCATCCACCTTGTTGCTTCAATCACTGTTTATAACACCCTCTCCCAGAACTATCTTTCTCATCACATCTTCAGTCATTCTTCCCAATTCTTCCACCATGGCATCCACATCTCATCAATGAAATACCTTAGTTGAAGGCACCATATCAATTCCAGTTGATGTTTGATGCTATGCAAAGGGATCAGCATAAATTTAAGTGGTTAGAAAGATTAATTTTACAATGGATTGCTTTGAGAAGAAAACCAATCAGCAGAGTAACATGGCTTATACACGAGATTTAATTTTAGACCATTAGACGTAAATAAATTCAGTCAATATATGCCTTATAAACAGCCAGTACAAAACTTTAAGACCTCATTAGTGAATGCAGTATCAAGCTGCACAGTATTGAAAGGAGATGGAGGCTTTCGATAGCGCACAGTGCACATTAACGAGGATTCAGTCTGATGTGAAGAAATACAAAAAGACATGAAAATCTGCAGCTTTTTATAGAACAATGCCAATTAAAAGTAGATCTTATAGAAGCATTTAAAATTACAAAACGATGGGACAGTGTAATTGAAAACAGACTGTTTCCAGCAGTTTTAAAATTCATTCATGGGATATAGGCTACACTGGCTGGGCCAGCATTTATTGCCTGGCCCTAATTGCTCTTGAGAGGGTGGTGGTGAGTTACTTTCTTGAACTGCTGCAGTCCATGTGTTGTAGGAACACCCACAGTGCTGTTAAGAAGGGAATTCCAAGATTTTGACCCAGCAACAGCAAAGGAACGGTGATATAGTTCCAAGTCAGGATAGTGAGTGACATTTTCTGTTATTTTACTGATGATTGAGAGTAGACTTATGGAGTGGTAATTGGCTGGGTTGGATTTGTCCTGTTTTTTTGGGGACAGGTGTGTTGTAGCTGTACTGCACCAGCTTGGTTAGGGTGTGGCTAGTTGAGGGGTCTAGATGGACGTGCTATAGATACAAATTTAAAATTACAATGCTTAGAGCAGAGGGCTAGAGAAACTTCTTAAGAGAGTGATGCAAGGCTATGGAATTCACTTCTAGGGTCAATGATCGAGGCAGAAACTGTATTAACATTCAAGATTAGAACGGATAGATGAAGGAAAAGAAGGTGAAGGGATAGTGGAACTGGGTAGGTTACATGGAGGATAAACAGACTGAGTGGAGGAATGGCCTATTTTCATATTGTAATTTCTATGATGTTGGTCAATAAATTGCACATTGTTCCCAATGTTAAAAGACAATTAAAATAGATAAAAGTAATGTCAATTTTCTGTTATGCCTTTGGTTACCTATGTTGTGAATGCTGCATCATTTATTTACAAGGACCATTAATTGCTCCCGTGGTATTGCAGTCGAATATCAATTCTGGTTCACTACTTTCAATTTATTCCCTTCCATGTGTGGTGTTCATTTTGCAGGTCGCAGTGAGTGTGACTTTGTAGTAATGCGATGCATGGGAATGGACAAAAAAGTTCAACCCTAAAATTAGCCCTGCAAAAGAGCAGTAACATGCTACTGTTGTAGAAAGCCTACTCATATAGAAAGACTGAGTGAGGGGCATCTCAAACAGCTTTGAGGTAAAAAAGTAAATGAGTCATAGAATAGTACAACAAAGGAAGAGGCCATTTGGCTTATCAAGTCTACACCGGTTTGTTCGAAGAGCAATCCAATTAATCTCACTAACCCCCTCTTTCCCCATTTCCCCGCATATTTTCCTCTTTCAAGTACTTATCCTTTACTTTTGAAAGTTATTATTGAATCCGTTTTGACTAGCCTACTTGCATTGTAAATTCTGACCACTCATTGCAAGAAAAATGTTTACCTCAGATTGCCTCTAGTTCAGAGAAAATCTACAAGTATGTGTTCAAATTTAAATTTATAGAAGAATATAAAATTCTGTAAATTTTATTCTGCTTTTCAGTAAAGGCAGCAATTTTCTTATCCCGCTAAGCTGTGTTTGTGACATCGAAAGGGAAAATTTCTCTATATAATCTCACAGTGGGGGATCTTAACTGCAAATTGAGCTAAATGCTATGTGTGAGAGGCTTGACACACTTGTGGCTAAGTGACAGTCAGCAGTTTTTTAAAATTATTCATTCTTGGGATGTGAGCATCACTGGCAAGGCCAGCTTTTTTACCCATCCAGAATTGCCCTTGAGAATGTGGCGGTGAGCTGCCTTCATGAACCACTGCAGTCATTGTGGTGTGGGTACACTCACAGTGCTGTTAGGGAAGGTATTCCAGGATTTTGATCCAGCTTCAGTGAAAGAATGTCACTATAGTTCCAAGTCATGATGGTGTGAGACTTGGGTTGATAGTGTTCCCATGTGTCTGCTACCTTATTCATCTAGATGATGAAGTTCATGGGTTTGGAAAGTGCTGCCTTGGTGAGTTGCTGCAGTGCTATTCCAATGCGCCACTGGTGAAAGGGGTGTCGATTAAGCGGACTGCCTTGTCCTGGATGGGGCTGAGCTTCTTGAGTGCTGTTGGAGAAGCAGTCATCTAGCCAAGTGGAGAGTATTTCATTCTGTCCCCAAGGAGAGTCATATTCAACTCAAAATGTTAACTCTGTTTCTTTCACTCTCCACAGATGCTGCCGGACCTGCTGAACATTTCCAACATTTTCTGTTTTTATGTCAGTTATCCAGCAACTGTAGTATTTTGCTTTTATTTCAGTATTCCATCACAGCCCTGACTTTTGTGCTTTGTAGGCGGTGGACTGGGTTACAAGAGTCAAGAAGTGAGTTACTCGCCAAAGAATTCCCAGCACACCCCTCCCAAAACAGCAACACCAACTATGCTTGCGAATCCTCCAGGTGTGGCTTGGACTCTGCGGGAATTTAAGATTAATCGCCAAGACATTGTCTGTTTGATTAGCAGTCAAGAATTATCCAGTTGGCCATTGCAGAGTCGATTTGCTTTCCAAGTGGCCATGGCAAAGCAGTACCGTGAGGATGGAAGTGTTGGGTGACCAAGGGCAGGTATGGGTGGGGGTTGAAAGAGCGGTGGTATTGGAAGGAGATCATCATGTGGTGAAATGTCCATGAATACATTCAACCAGAGTTGGCAACTCCAAAACTTTTCATTTCAGTGGGTTCACAAACTGAATCCAAACATGGGGGCAGATGAGAAACATAACTGGGAAAGCATTCACGGCTTCAGTTCTGGATGTTTGTTGCGCTTTTATTAAAAATTCCATAACTAATACCTTCATTTCAGAATCCAACAGGAGCTGGCCATTCAGCACCGCAAGCTTGGTCTGCTGGTCAATCAGATCAGGCCTGATCAGTACCTCAACATCATTTATTCGCATTTGAACTACATCCTTTAATAGGGGACGTTTCGAGTCCTCATGACCCTTCGACAGAACTTGAGTTCGAGTCCAGGAAAGAGCTGAAATATAAGCTGGTTTAAGGTGTGTGTAAACCAGCTTATATTTCAGCTCTTTCCTGGACTCGAACTCAAGTTTTGTCGAAGGGTCATGAGGACTCGAAACGTCAACTCTTTTCTTCTCCGCCGATGCTGCCAGACCTGCTGAGTTTTTCCAGGTAATTCTGTTTTTGTTTTGGATTTCCAGCATCTGCAGTTTTTTTGTTTTTACATCCTTTAATACCCTGATCTAATGAAAATTGGTCTTTTGAATTTACACTGATATGGATCCATAGCCTTTTGGGCAGGGAAAGAAACAAACACAACCTTCAGTGTTTTGATCATAGAAATGGTGCAAAATTTTGCAGTTAAATGAATTACACAGGCACTCCAAAATAATAGCTCCTGTGGATGCTGTGACGAGAGAGCAAAAATATACTCAAATGCCAGGAAAGAAATAAAATTCTCCTCCAACCAGATACCACTGACAAACTAGAATACTGTTCATCCAATTTTGGATTGGGCGGTTTGCAAACACCTCAAGTGTCAGGTTTCAGCCATGGCCCAATTGGTAGCCGTCAGGTCTGGGAGTCAAAATGTCTGTGTTTGCTGCAATGTTGGAGGTGCTGTCTTTTGGATGAGACATTAAATTCAAGGATAAAAACAAAAAAACTGTGGATGCTGGAAATCCAAAACAAAAACAAAAACAGAATTACCTGGAAAAACTCAGCAGGTCTGGCTGCATCGGCGGAGAAGAAAAGAGTTGACGTTTCGAGTCCTCATGACCCTTCAACAGAACTGGAAAAACTCAGCAGGTCCGGCAGCATCGGCGGAGAAGAAAAGAGCCGACGCCTCGAGTCCCCATGACCCCCCGACAGAACTTGAGTTCGAGTCCAAGAAAGAGTTGAAATATAAGCTGGTCCAAGGTGTGTGTGTGGGGGGGTGGAGAGAGAGAGAGAGAGAGAGAAGTGGAGGGGGGGTGTGGTTGCAGGGACAAACAAGCAGCGACAGAAGCAGATCATCAAAAGATGTCAACAACAATAGAACAAAAGAACACATAGGTGTTAAAGTTGGTGATATTATCTAAACAAATGTGCTAATTAAGAATGGATGGTAGGGCACTCAAGGTATAGCTCTAGTGGGGGTGGGGAGAGCATAAAAGATTTAAAAAAAGTTAAAAATAATGGAAATAGGTGGGAAAAGGAAAATCTATATCCAAGGGCCCACTGGCTTCTCAGGTGGATGTAAAAGATCCCGGGGCACTTTTTCAAAGAAATGCAAGACAGTTATTCCCCTGTATCCAGGAACAGGTCATTAGGTTATCACATTGCTGTTTGTGCAAGCTTGCTGAGCACAAATTGGCTGCTGCATTTCCTACATTACAACAGCGACTACACTTCAAAAGTACTTAATTGGCTGTAAAACACTTTAGGACATGCTGAAGTTGTAAAACATGCTAAAGAAATGTAAGTCATCCTTTTTCAAATGTACAGCGGCCACAAAAAGTTTGAACTCAAATTACTTGCAATGTGGAAGCACCGCGATATGGTGCCAAAATTAACAATATTTCATCCAGTACTGTTTACTGAAGTACAGTCTTCAGAAGTAAAGAAAATCCCATAGGTTGACATGCCTCTATAAAAGTTTGAATGAAAATTTAAATAATTCTAAGCAGTATATTAAGCCCATCAGTGACCAAGCTCAAAATGTTCATAACAAACAGATCCAACTGTACACAGCCCAAAATGCTCTGCTAACTCCTTGTCCCAGTCCTTAATTGTTTTACTGAGAAAAATCTTCCACAAACTTCAAATCTCCAAGCCTGCTAAGGATTCATTTAAGAAAACTATGTTGAACTTTTTCTTAATTAATGTGACCATTGGTTAATGGTGCATCTATGTGAAAACTCCCTGCAGGGTGGGAGACAACCTTAACCAAGTACCCAATCTTTCTCCCACCATTGACCCAACTTGATTGTACTAAGTGAAGAAAGACAAGTACTTACCATGTCTTCAGATGGGGGGTGGGGAGGGGAGGGGAGGGGATGTCTTTATCATGAAAATACAAGTCTCCCGAGTTCAAGCACTTACTTTACAGTATTGCTGAGCTCTGGAAAAGTCGACAATCCCTGAGAGGTCGGGCGGGGGTTGACGCCTTTTGTAATATTTGAAGAGCCTCCTGAAGGCGTCTTCCCCCTGCTCCAGGAGAGCGGCCGCCATCTGCCGCTGCCCGGCACCACCACTACCAACAACAACAACAACAACTGCCTCATTACTTTCGATCACAATTTCGATTTTAACCGACACCCTCGTGTTTTGCAATGAGCTATATTCAATGTTCCGCCAATGTTGTAAGCCCAAGTCTTTTAATTTTCATACCGGCCAGGTGTTGGGCGGAAGGTCAGGGGTCAGCGCCAGGCGGCCGTTACAAGATGGCGGCCGCTCCTTCCAGAAAGAGTTTGGAGCTTTTCGTGTCGCGGATCCCGTGGACCCTGGCCGGCAGTGAGTGGCGCCGCTTTCACCTCTGTGTTTATTTATTAGTCGCGGTTGTGAGGGAGTGTTTTGGCGGAATCGAGGAAACGGCCAGTTATGGAGGTTTCCACAGAATGACGAGCTCTTGTGAAACAAAATAAAGGGCTGTTCGACCGTGGAATGAGAGGAATTATTTTTTTTTTGGGGGGGGGGGGGGAAAGGATAGAAAAGAGAATACTGGCGAATATGGGGCGGGGGGATGATGATGATGATGATGATGGTGGTGAATATAAGGTGGGGGGATGGTGGTGAATATAAGGTGGGGGGATGGTGGTGAATATAAGGTGGGGGGGATGGTGGTGATGAATATAAGTGGGGGGTGGTGGTGAATATAAGGGGGGGGGTGGTGGTGGTGAATATAAGGGGGGGTGTGGTGGTGGTGAATATAAGGGGGTGGTGGTGGTGAATATAAGGGGGGGGTGGTGGTGGTGAATATAAGGGGGGGGGTGGTGGTGGTGAGTATAAGGGGGGGGTGGTGGTGGTGAATATAAGGGGGGGGGGGTGGTGGTGGTGAATATAGGGGGGGGGTGGTGGTGGTGAGTATAAGGGGGGGGTGGTGGTGGTGAATATAAGGGGGGGGGGGTGGTGGTGGTGAATATAAGGGGGGGGGGGTGGTGGTGGTGAATATAAGGGGGGGTGGTGGTGGTGAATAAAAGGGGGGGGTGGTGGTGGTGAATATAGGGGGGGGGTGGTGGTGGTGAGTATAAGGGGGGGGTGGTGGTGGTGAATATAAGGGGGGGGGGTGGTGGTGGTGAGTATAAGGGGGGTGGTGGTGGTGGTGAGTATAAGGGGGGTGGTGGTGGTGGTGAATATAAGGGGGGGGTGGTGGTGGGGAATATAAGGGGGGGCTGGTGGTGGGGATTATAAGGAGAGGAGATGGTGAGGAATATAATGGGGGGGGTGGTGGTGAATATAAGGGGGGGGATGGTGGGGAATATAAGGGGGGGAGGATAGAAAAGAGAATACTGGTGAATATAAGGGGGGGTAGTGGTGAATATAAGTTGAAGGAGGATGCTGGTGAATATGGGACGGGGGGAGAAATACGAGCGGACGGGGGGAGAAATACGAGCGGACGGGGGGAGAAATACGAGCGGACGGGGGGAGAAATACGAGCGGACGGGGGGAGAAATACGAGCGGACGGGGGGAGAAATACGAGCGGACGGGGGGAGAAATACGAGCGGACGGGGGGAGAAATACGAGCGGACGGGGGGAGAAATACGAGCGGACGGGGGGAGAAATACGAGCGGACGGGGGGAGAAATACGAGCGGACGGGGGGAGAAATACGAGCGGACGGGGGGAGAAATACGAGCGGACGGGGGGAGAAATACGAGCGGACGGGGGGAGAAATACGAGCGGACGGGGGGAGAAATACGAGCGGACGGGGGGAGAAATACGAGCGGACGGGGGGAGAAATACGAGCGGACGGGGGGAGAAATACGAGCGGACGGGGGGAGAAATACGAGCGGACGGGGGGAGAAATACGAGCGGACGGGGGGAGAAATACGAGGGGACGGGGGGAGAAATACGAGGGGACGGGGGGAGAAATACGAGGGGACGGGGGGAGAAATACGAGGGGACGGGGGGAGAAATACGAGGGGACGGGGGGGGAGAAATACGAGCGGACGGGGACGGGGGGGGAGAAATACGAGTGAACTTAAGATGGGGGAAAGCTGGGGTGGAGAGCTGGCTAAGTTTAATTGAGTAAATTGACTAAAAGGTATAACAAAAAATAACAATGGAAACATTTAAAGAAACAATTCAGTGTTCACTGTGGCATACTAAAGTTAAGGATAGTAGTGGATTAAAAGAGGTTTATAATGTGGCAAAGAATGAGAGTAACCCTAAGGATTGGGAGAGTTTCAGAAACCAGCAAAGTGCCACCAGAAAGTTGGTAAGGAAAATATTAGAATATGTAAGTAAGTTAGCTGGGAATATAAAAACAGATTGTAAATGGTTTTATAAGTATATTAATAGGAGAGTGGCTGAAATAAGTGTTGGTCCCTTAGAGGCAGAGACTAGACAAGTTATCATAAGGACATGGCAGAGACACTGAACAAATACTTTTGTCTGTCTTCACTGTAAAACATACAAATTGCATGCCAGGAATAGAGGGCAACCAAGGGACTAATAAGAATGAGAAAATGGAGGTAATTAATATCAGCAGATAAGTACTGGAGAAACTTAAAGGTCTAAAATCTGACATATCCCCACTTGGCGAAGGAAATCTGGAAGATGAATATGTAGAATGCTTTCATGACAGTTTCCTGGATCAATACGTTGTTGATCCAACTAGGGATAAAGCTTCCATCTTTTTAAATTTATTTGCCCATGAGATATGGGCGTCGCTGGCTAGGCCAGCATTTATTGGCCATTCCTAATTGCTCTTAAGGTGATGGTACCCTGCCTTCTTGAACTGCTGCAGTCCATATGTTCTTTGGGGATGTAATAGATAAAGGAGAACTAGTGGAAGTAGGACACTTGGATTTTGAAAAGATATCCAAAATGGCGTCACACAAAAGAGTAATATGCTAGATATGGGCTTATGGAGTTGGAGTAATATATTAGCACGAACAGACAGGAGGCAAAGAATAGGAATAAACGGGACATAGTGGAGTGCCGCAAGGATCTGTGCTATACTCAGCTATTTACAATTTATGTTAGTGACTTAGACAAAGAGACTGAGAGTAATGTATCTAAGTTTGATACAAAGCCAGATGGGAATGTAAGCTGTGAGGAGGGCCCAAAGAATCTGCAAAGAGATGTAGGCAGGTTAAGTGAATGGGCCACAAGGTAGTATATGGCATATAATGTGGGAGATGTGAGGTTATTCAGTTTTGTAGTGTGAATAGGAGTCTGACAAGAGTAGACACTGAGATAGTTTCCCTTGGCTGGGGAATCTAGAAAATTGGTGCGTAGCCTTGGGGCTAATCATTTCAGACTGAGGTGAGGAAATTTTGTCCATCCAGAGGATTGTGAATGCTCCAACACTGAGTACACTCAAGGCTGGGATAGATACATTTTTGATCTGAGAATGCATGTTGGGTGCTGGCAAGAAATGGAGTTGAGACAGAAGATCAGCCATGGTCATACTGAATGGCAGAGCAGGCTCGAGGACCATATTGTCTACTTTTCTTATTTCCAATATTTTTATGTAAGTGTGATTTACATAATTTAATTACGCTTTGAGTGTTTAGAAGATTGTAGGATTAAATGTGCCCCTCTGTATCTTTGCAGAAGAAATCAAAGAATATTTTGGACAGTTTGGACCAGTCAAGAAATGTCTTCTTCCATTTGTGAGTATTTAATTAGCTGGATTAATGTTTTTTGTTTTGTTCTAATAAATGTAAATTGAAGATTACTTTGTATTCTGTGGACTAGATTATTCTGTTTCTAAAGTCAATTGGGTGGAGTCCTCAGGTTCTTGATGCAATATTAAGACACTTCATGTCTGATAGAGTCCTAGATGATAAAGATCTGGTAAGTGATGTACGTCAGAGGTCTGCTTTTTATTTTCAAATATCTTATTTACAGAAAAAAAACATCCATAAAGTTTCCATTTATGTTGGAGGCATGAGCTAATTTGAAGATATGGCAAATTGTAACAGGCCTTTAAGGACTGCAAAAGCGTTAACGTAATGGGCAGATAGGTTGCAGATGTTGTTAATGCTGAAAAAGGTGAAGAATGAATTTTTGAAGAAAGAATTTAGAAAGGAAAAGCATCTTCAGTTGTGAGATTTCAAATCGAACAGAGAGGTGGGGCTACAAGGGTTACTAATAGTAGAGGCGCAAGCAGAAAAGGCCACCAAAATAGGTGGGGAAAGTAAGTTGCAATGAAGAAATAAGAAATTTACAAATGGATATGGACAGGTTAGGCGACTGGACCAAAATTTGGCAGATGGAGTTTAATCTGGATAAGTGTGAGGTTATTCATTTTGGTCGGAAGAATAAAAAGGCGACTTATTTAAATGGAGAGAAATTTCAGAATGCCTCAGTGCAGAGGGATCTGGGTGTCTTCATGCATGAGTCGCTGAAAACTAATATGCAGGTACAGTAGGTAATAAGAAAGGCAAATGGAATTTTGGCATTTATTGCTAAAGGAATAGAATATAAAAATAGGGAAGTGTTGTTGTACAAGGCATTGGTGAGATCGCACCTGGAGTACTGTGCACAGTTTTGGTCCCCTTACTTGAGGAAGGATGTAGTTGCATTAGAGACAGTTCAGAGGAGGTTCACTAGATTGATTCTAGAGATGCGGGGCTTGTCTTATGAGGAGAGATTGAGCAGTTTAAGCTTATACTCGCTAGGGTTTAGAAGGATGAGAGGAGATTTAATTGAGGTATATAAGATGCTAAAGGGAATAGACAAAGTCGACGTGGAGCGGATGTTTCCCCTTGTGGGGCATTCTAGAAGGAGAGGCCATAGTTTTAGGCTAAGGGGTGGTAGATTTAAATCAGAGATGAGGAGGAATTACTTTTCTCAAAGGGTCGTGAACCTGTGGAATTCACTACCTCAGAGTGCAGTGGATGCTGGGACGCTGAATAAATTTAAGGAGGAGATAGACAGATTTTTAATTAGTAACGGGTTGAAAGGTTATGGGGAGAGGACGGGAAATTGGAGTTGAGGCCGAAATGAGATCAGCCATGATTGTATTGAATGGCGGGGCAGGCTCGAGAGGCTGACTTGCCTACTCCTGCTCCTAGTTCTTATGTTCTTATGATGTAAAAAGCAAATGATGCTCCTAGTCTTGTATTTTGAGGCACAGAATGCAAAGGCAAAGCTGTAATGTTGAGCTTGTACAAGTTGTTAGGCTGGCAGTACTGTATACAGTTTTGGACATAGAATAAAAGGGATACTGGAAGTGTGGATACAAAGTTGCCTGAAGCAGAGTAGTAGTGAATGGTTGTTATATGGACTAGAGGAATGTATGTAGTGGGGTTCTCCAGGGATTGGGACTAGGATCAATGTTTTTTTTTAAATAGGTATTAATGATCTAAAACAAAAACAGAATAACCTGGAAAAACTCAGCAGGTCTGGCAGCATTGGCGGAGAAGAAAAGAGTTGACGTTTCGAGTCCTCATGACCCTTCAACAGAACTGGGTGAATCCAAGGAGAGGGCTGAAATATCAGCTGGTTTAAGGTGGGGGGGGGGGTGGAGAGAAGTGGGGGGGGGTGGTGGTGTGGTTGTAGGGACAAGCAAGCAGTGATAGGAACAGATAATCAAAAGATGTCACAGACAAAAGAACACAGAGGTGTTGAAGTTGGTGATATTATCTAAAAGAATGTGCTAATTAAGAATGGATGGTAGCGCACTCAAGGTACAGCTCTAGTGGGGGTAGGGGGGCATAAAAGATTTAAAAATAATGGAAATAGGTGGGAAAAGAAAAATCTATATAAATTATTGGAAAAAACAAAAGGAAGGGGGAAGAAACAGAAAGGGGGTGGGGATGGAGGAGGGAGTTCAAGATCTAAAGTTGTTGAATTCAATATTCAGTCCGGAAGGCTGTAAAGTGCCTAGTCGGAAGATGAGGTGCTGTTCCTCCAGTTTGCGTTGGGCTTCACTGGAATAATGCAGTAAGCCAAGGACAGACATGTGGGCAAGAGAGCAGGGTGGAGTGTTAAAATGGCAAGCGACAGGGAGGTTTGGGTCATTTTTGCGGACAGACCGCAGGTGTTCTGCAAAGCGGTCGCCCAGTTTACGTTTGGTCTCTCCAATGTAGATGAGACTGCATTGGGAGCAATGAATGCAGTAGACTAAGTTGGGGGAAATGCAAGTGAAATGCTGCTTCACTTGAAAGGAGTGTTTGGGCCCTTGGACGGTGAGGAGAGAGGAAGTGAAGGGGCAGGTGTTGCATCTTTTGCGTGGGCATGGGGAGGTGCCATAGGTGGGGGTTGAGGAGTAGGAGGTGATGGAGGAGTGGATCAGGGTGTCCCGGAGGGATCGATCCCTACGGAATGCCGCCAGTGGGGGTGAAGGGAAGATGTGTTGGTAGTGGCATCATGCTGGAGTTGGCGGAAATGGCGGAGGATGATCCTTTGAATGCGGAGGCTGTTGGGGTGATAAGTGAGGACAAGGGGGACCCTATCATGTTTCTGGGAGGGAGGAGAAGGCGTGAGGGCGGATGGCGGGAGATGGGCCGGACACGTTTGAGGGCCCTGTCAACGACCGTGGATGGAAAACCTCGGTTAAGGAAGAAGGAGGACGTGTCAGAGGAACTGTTTTTGAAGGTAGCATCATCAGAACAGATGCGACGGAGGCGAAGGAACTGAGAGAATGGGATGGAGTCCTTACAGGAAGTGGGGTGTGAGGAGTTGTAGTCGAGGTAGCTGAAGCAGTCCATGTCCACATGCAGCAGGACCTGGACAAAATCTAGGCTTGGGTTGACAAGTGGCAAGTAACATTGCATCACACAACTGGCAGGCAATGATGATCTCCAACAAGTGAAAATCTAACCATCTCCCTATGACATTCAATAGCATTACCATCACTAAATCCTCCAGATCTTGAACTCTCTCCTCCATCCCCACCCCCTTTCCGTTTCTTTCCCCTCTCTTTTGTTTCTTCCAATAATTTATATAGATTTTTCTTTTCCCACCTATTTCCATTATTTTAAAATCTATACCTTATATGCCCTGTTAGTCTTATTTCACCCCGCCCCAACTAAGCTGTACCTTGTGTGTCCTGCCATCCATTCTTAATTAGCACATTCTTTTAGATAATATCACCACCTTCAACACCTTTTTGTTCTTTTGTCTGTGACATCTTTTGATTATCTGCTCCTATCACTGCTTGCTTATCCCTACAACCACCACCACCACCACCCACGTACACCCCCCCCCCCCCCCCCCCCCCCCCCCCCCCCCCCCAACCTTAAACCAGCTTATATTTCACCCCTCTCCTAATTTTACTGAGTTCTGTTGAAGGGTCATGAGGACTCGAAACGTCAACTTTTCTCTTCTCCGCTGATGCTGCCAGACCTGCTGAGTTTTTCCAGGTAATTTTGTTTTTGTTTTGGATTTCCAGCATCCGCAGTTTTTTGTTTTTAACATCCTCGGGGGGACTAGCCATATAAGTACTGTGGCTACAAGAGCAAGTCAGAGGCTAGGAATCATGCAGAGTAACTCACCTCCTGACTCTCCAAAGCCAGTCCACCATCTACAAGTCACAAGTCCGGAGTGTGACGTAATACTCTCCAATTACCCAGATGAGCGCAGCTCCAACAACAGTCAAGAAGCTTGACAGCACCCAGGACAAAGCAGCCCATTTGATTGGCACCACATCCACAAACATTCACTCCCTCCACCACTGACACACAGTGCACTGCAGGAACTCACCAAGTAATAGCGTCTTCCAAACTCATGACCACTAGAGAAATCTAGAGGGACAAGGGCAGCAGATAGCTGGGAACACCACCACTTGGAAGTTCCTTTCCAAGCCACTCACCATCCTGACTTGGAAATATATCGTGGTTCCTTCACTGTTGCTGGGTCAAAATCCTGGAACTCCCTCCCTAACAGCACTGTGCGTGTACCTACACCACGTGGATTGCAGCAGTTCAAGAAAGCAGCTCACCACCACCTTTCCAAAGGCAATTAGGGATGGGCAATAAATGCTGGCCTAGTCAGCAACATTCACGTCCCATGAATGGGAAAAAAAAGTCGATAGGTGGAGTAAAACAGTGGTGCAAACTTGATGCGCTGAATGTTTCCTGTGCTCCAGTATTCCATGATTTCATGCAAGGGGGGGTGGTAGCACAATGGTTATGTTTCTGGACCAGTAATCAGAGACCTGCACTAATGATTCGGAGACACAAATGCATATTCCTCCATGGCAGCTGGGAAATTTAAATTCTGTTAATTAAATAAATCTGGAATTTAAAACTAACATCAGTAATGGTGACCCACATCATAAAAATCCAATCGGTTCACTAATGTCTTTTAGGGAAGGAAATCAGCGGTCCTCGCCAGGTCTGGCTTATAGGTGACTCCTGACCATTTGACCCACAGCAATGTGGTTGATTCTTAACTGCCTGCTGAACTGGCTTTACCACCGAATAAATTTACAAAAAAATCTCTAGCTAAAGTGTGGGACTTTCTAAATGATCTCATGCTGATTACATTTAAAGATTATCATTCATCCAATCTATATTGGTAAACAAACAAACAACCACCTTTATTGGATTTCACTGAAGTTGAAGCTAACAAATTGGGCGCTAGGCAAATTGATCTGTACTCCTGTTGTGAAGATAGCATTTTTTTTATATTGAGACTGGTGATTAACACACTTACCTACAGTATTTGAAATCTGCTTCCACTCCAGACTCAATATTTTAAATGGGGCAAATCAGCAACGAAGAAATGTAAGGTCAGGTAGAACAGAGTCATCAAGTCTTGTGGTATGCATGTAGTCTGTGAACTGGGATTTGGACACTCAATCTTAAATCCTAAATGACACTAACAAGGACTGTGGGACACTGATTAAGTGTACAAATTATCAGTTTAATGGGCAGGTTTACAGGATAGTTTGGAAGAATATATTATTGTTGTTGTAAAAAGTATTTTATTCTCAGTACCATATGTCAGCTGTGGCTCAGTTGTCAGCAATTTTATCTGAGTAATAAGATTCCCGGTTCAGGTTCCACTCCAGGGCTTAAGCACAAACTCACAGCTGACACTCCAGTGCAGTATTGAAGGAGTGCTACACTGTCGCTGTCTTTCGGATGAGATGTTTAACCGAGGTGCCGTCTGCCTGCTCAGGTGAATGTATGCACAATTTCGTAGAAGAGCTGGGAGTTACCCTTGCTAATATTTATCCCTCAGTCAGTATCACATTTCTGTTTGTGGGAGTTTGTTGTATGCACATTAGCTGCTGCCTTTCCTACAACAGTGGCTAGACTTCAGAAGTACATCATTGCTGTTAAGTGCTTTGAGATGATATATATGTAAATGTATTGGTGAAAAAGTTCTATTTAATGTTCTGCTATGGTCCAATCTGCTGGCTCAAAATTGATCTGAGCAAATAATTCCTTTTTAAAAAAATGTCTTGAGTGGCGTGAACTTACTTGCTACGTTATTCCCAAGACTACATATTCATCCGTGAATAGCTGGGTTGATGGTTTTGAGCTAGTCTGAGAGCTGTGGCACCCTGCAACCTACGAAAAGCACACCACAAACTACAATTTATGTATTCGTTGCTTCAAATTTTTTTACTAATTCAACATTTAGGTTCAATGAAGTAGTCTTCACGTTGAACAGCTGCATGAAAAATTCCAACTGCTTGGATCTGGCAAAACTAACTTCCAATGTTGGAGTCAGGTGGAGCATCTCCTGTGAACTGCATAGTAATATATTTGCTAAACTTGCTGTTTGATATTGCACTAATCAGCTGCAAATCATTTTCCACCAACATCAACATACAGATTTATAAAGTGCTAATAAAGCAGAAGAATGTTTCAAGTTGCTTCAGTGGTGTGAGGAAAATAGACACAATGGTTCACCTTCTATGCTCTTGAAAGGAGATGGTTGGATTGGTGACTGCAAGTTTGTTCAAGGGATAAATGAGTTGTTAAGCTGAGGCGGATGGACAGTGGGCTGGAGGAATTCTGGGAGAGAATTTGTCTGGGTGGCTGAAGGCATAGCTGCTAAAGGTCAGGCAAAAAAGGGCTCAGGCGTATGTATGAGAATTTGGGAGTGGGAGCCTCAGCATAGGGGACTTGATGTGGAATAAGATGCAGGCAGGAGGGATTTCCATGAGCCAGCTGGTAATGAAAGAATCGGAATAATTAAGCCTAGAGCCGAAGGCATGGTTGTGGGATTTAGCAGTTGATGAAATTGGGTGGAAATAGCTAGTCTCAGCAAGGGACTATGTGGGCAGAAACTGAACTTGGGTTAAATTATACATTGAAGTTGCAAATAGTCTCCTTCAGCCTGATTCAGGAGCATTGGGAGAGGGCTGAAGGTGATAGGTTTGCTGTTTAGCTGCATGTCACGTAAGTAGCCTAATGGCATGAATTAAGAGATGGTGGTGAAGTATCATTGAGCAGAATGAGCACACTGAAAAACTAGGGCCTGAATGGTTATATGAACCATAGGAAAATTTCAGATGGAATAACTAATAATCCTTTGCTGAACATTGAGTTCATTTTTGTTACTGAAACAATGATAAATGTATGCTGTGCCAATTACTGGACTAAAATGTTCTGGAAATGTCAGTACCTTAATTTATAATGTTCACTATGAAACTTTATATTGCAGGACAAAGAGACTGGATTTCATAGAGGATTCTGTTGGGTTGGCTTCAATACAGAAGAAGGGCTTCAGAATGCACTACAGAAGGAACCACATCTTATAGAAGGGGCAAAGGTAGTTTCAAAACTGTTTTATCCTTGCTCAAATTTATGGGTATAAGTAATTTTGCTGTAATTAAACTGTCCAGATACTAAAATGACCCTAAGTGTCATCCTCAGTTCCTCTTTGGCTAATGCTTACATCAAATGGGTGTAATGTTTTTCAATTGTGTTTGGAATACAGTATAGCTGGCATCAAGAAACCACAATGTTTAGTGTGGGAGAAATGAACAAGCTTCACATGGCACCTGATGATGGGGCTGAATACAGGAGGCTTCACTGTGTTTAATTGATATGCAGGTCATGCATGTGTTCAGTTTTAACTGTGGCTGAAATGAAAACTTCCTTAATAGCAACAAAAATATGAACTTCAAAAGGCACAGGAAAGTTTTTTTGTTTTATTTTAAAAGTGAACAGAAGTGCATTACCAAACAGTGGCCAGCAACCTATGATACAAAGGCCAATTTTATCAACAGTTGAGTGCTGTCTGCTACCCAACCATCTGGTTAGCATTCAAAGGAGGTAATTTAAACTTCAACTAACTGGCCACATTTAGTTGAATTTTAATGGTACAATTTACAGCAACACATTCCATAGGGATAACGTTGGTATTACATTAAAGCAGAAGTTGAAATTGGATAACTCATTAAAAATTTATTCTCTTTACAGCTTCAAGTTCAGAGAAACAAAATTGTTTCAAGGGCACAGACCAAAATAATAAAGTCACCGAATCAGCAAGTTGACACTGCGTGTGGAGGATGCAGTTAAAGGTGTTTTGTCCTAATTAAATTAAAGATGGCGATTTAAACACTTCTGTGACTTCTTGCTTTTATATATTATTTAAAAACAGTTTTGCTTTACAGACCCAGAGTGCTTACTCTAATTTTAATTAGAAAAAAGTGGCCAGACTGAATTTAACTTTACAGAAGCCTCTCTGTAGATAGAGTCCCCTAATGGGAGTTCTAACAGTTTCCAAGATGTGCTCTATCATGATATTCAGTGTGTCCGTGCAGAAACAAACCAAAGGATACTAGTTTGAGTTAGATTTTAGCTATAAACACTAGGTTATACTATATAAACGGTCCATCTATTCCTTTCGTCGCTTCTTTCCCTCATGCTCATATTCTTTTGAACGGCCACTTTCAGGCCTCTTTGAACCACCGTGTTGCTTGGCTTCCTCTAAGAACTTGTCCAGACCAAAGGGATCTTCTTCATCTCTCTCGAATTGAACAGGGCCTTCACGACGCTGCCTGCGGTCTGTGCCAGAGAATTCTCGGTCGGGGACAAACCTAAACAAAAATGCAATTGTTTATATTTAAATATAAGCACTGCCATTTGACAACAAATACTTCCCCACTCCTGTTGGGAAGTCACAGGTATCCAAACAGTTTAATCCGAAATATACATAACTGACTCAACTAGTGTCAGGATGAAAGGGAATAAATGCTTCAATTTTTATCAATTTAAGAAAAGGCTTGTGAGTCATGGTAGATTCTTACACCTCTTATAAGAATCTTCCACTGAATAAGCATCACCAAAGGCAACAATGGTTTCTGGCAAGTTCACTTATACTCCAAATATATCAAAATGGGAGATTTAATCACACTATGTATATCTTTAGATGACACAGTTGCAGAAAATATTCTACCAGAAGTCTTAATAGGGATTGAGAAAAGAGGGTGGGGAAACTATTGGAAGCAATTCTGAGGGGCAGAATTAATCTACACTTGGACAGTCAGCATGGTTTTCTGCAAAGAGGTGACCAGGTGTGTAGATGAGGGCAATGCATTTGACATAATCTACTTGGACTTCAGCAAGATTCTGATAACAAAGAATATAAGAACAGGGAGGTTCTGCTGGAATTGTATAAAACACTGGTTAGGCCACAGCTAGAGTACTGTGTGCAGTTCTGGAATCCGCATTATAGGAAGGATGTGATTGCATAATGTGTGCAGAGGAGATTTACCAGGATGTTGCCTGGGCTGGAGAGTTTTAGTTATGAAGGAGAGACTGGATAGACTGGGGTTATTTTCCCTCAAGCAGAGGAGATTAAGTTGGGGGGGGGGGGGGGGGGGTGCATATGATTGAGGTGTATAAAATTGAGGGGTATAGATTGGATAGACAGGAAGGAACTTTTCCCCTTGGTGGAAGGGTCAATAACCAGGGGCCATAGATTTAAGGTAAGGGGCAGGAGTTTGAGGGGATGTGAGGAAGAATTTTTTCACCCAGAGGGTGGTGGGAATCTGGAACTCTCTGCCTGAAAGGATGATAGAGGCAGAAACCCTCATAACATTTAAGTATTTGGATGCGCACTTGCAATGCCATGGCAACAAGGTTATGGGCCTAGTGCTGGAAAATGGGATTAGAATAGTTAGGTACTTGTTTGACTGGCGCAGACTCGATGGGCCGAAGGGCCTTTTTCTGTGCTGTAGACCTCGGACTTTGTTTCATGATCTTCATGGAACAAAGATCAACAAAATGCTAGGTTTTAAGTAAAGTGAGAAGATTCATTAAAAACTCAGGTTTAAAAATAAGTTATACATTTATATCCAAAGGGAAAAACAAACTTTATTTTGATACAGCAGACTATCTTAAGCTTCTGCACAGCTAAGAGTAGGCAGTCAGCCCGTGACTTAAAGCCTGTCAGCACTGCTGTGAAATCAGACCGGGGGGGGGGGGGGGGGGGGGGGGGGGGGGGGGCTAAAAAAAGAGCACTGATTCTTCCAATTGTTTAATGCTATCACAATAAATTCTTTTTATTGATTCATGGGATGCTGGCTGGACCAGCATTTATTGCCCATCTCTAAGGTGGTGGTGAGCTGCCTTCTTGAACCTGAAGCTGCAGTCCATGTGGTGTAGGAACACCCACAGTGCTGATAGGGAAGGAGATCCAGGATTTTGACCCAGCAACGGTGGAGGAAAGGCAATACATTTCCAAGTCAGGATGGTGAGTGGCTTGGAGGGGAACTTCCAGTGGTGCTGTTCCCATCTATCTGCTGCCCTTGTCCTTCTAGATGGTAGTGGTTATGGGTTTGGAAGGTGCTGTCAAAAGGAGCCTTGATGGAATTCCTGTAGTGCATCTTGTCGATGGTACACACTGCTGCTACTGTGCCTCGGTGGTGGAGGGAGTGAATGTTTGTGGAGCCGATCAAGTGGGCTGCTTTGTCCTGGTTGGTGTCAAGCTTCTCAAGTGTTGTGGGAGCTGCCCTCATCCAGGCAAGTGGGGAGTATTCCATCACACTCCTGACTTGTGCCTTGTAGATGGTGGACAGGTTTTGGGGAGTCAGGAGGCGAGTTACTTGCCACACGATTCCTAGCCTCTGACCTGTTCTTGTAGACACAGTATTTATATGGCCAGTTCAGTTGATAGTGGAGGATTCAGTGATGGTAATGCCATTGAACATGAAGGGGCGATGGTTGGACTCGTTGTTGGAGATGGTTGTTGCCTGACACTTGTGTGGCACGAATATTACTTGCCACTTGTCAACCCAAACCTGGATACTATCCAGGTCTTGCTGCATTTGGACATGGACTGCTTCAGTATTTGAGTCGTCGCAAATAGTACTGAACACTGTGCAATCGTCAGCGAACATCCCCACTTCTGACCTTATGATGGAAGGAAGGTCATTGATGAAGCAGCTGAAGATGGTTGGACCTAGGACACTACCCTGAGGAACTCCAGCAGTGATGTCCTAGAGCTGAGATGATGGACCTCCAACGACAAAAGGCTTTGTGCTAGTTATGACTCCAGAAAGCAGCTAGGATTCCCACTGGTTCCAGTTTTGCTAGGGCTCCTTGACACCACACTGTCAAATGCCGCCTTGATGTCAAGGGCAGTCACTCTCACCTCACCTTGGGAGTTCAGCTCTTTCGTCCACGTTTGAACAAACGCTGTAATGAAGTCAAGAGCTGAGTGGCCCTGGTGGAACCCAAACTGATCAAGTTATTAAGCAAGTGCTGCTTGATAGCACTATTGATGACCCTTTCCATCATTTTATTGACGATCGAGAGGAGACTGATGGGGCAGTAATTGGTTGGGTTGGACTTGTCCTGCTCTTTGTGTACAGGACATACCTGGGCAATTTTCCACATAGCTGGGTAGATGCCAGTGCTGTAGCTGTACTGGAACAGTTTGGCTAGGGGCCCGGCAAATTCTGGAGCACAAGTCTTCAGTACGATTGCCAGAATATTGTCAGGGCCCATAAACTTTGCAGTATCTGGTGCCTTCAGTCGTTTCTTAATACACATGGAGTGAATTGAATTGGCTGAAGACTGGCACCTGTGATGGTGGGGACCTCCGGAGGAGGCTGAGATGGATTGCCCACTCAGCACTTCTGGCTGAAGATTGTCGCAAATGTTTCAGCCTTACCTTTTGTGCTGCTGTGCTGGGCTCCTCCATCATTGAGGATGGGGATATTTGTGAAGCCTCCTCATCCAGTGAGTTAAATGTCCTAGAATGCCCTCCTGCACTTTTCATTGAAGCGGGGTTGATCCCCTGGCTTGATGGTAATGGTAAAGTGTGGGATATGCCAGGGCATGAGATGGTGCTCAAGGACAATGCTGCTGCTTATGGCCCACAGTGCCTCATGGATGCCCATTCTTGAGTTGCTAGATCTGTTTGAAACGTATCCTATTTAGCATGGTGGTTGTGCTACACAACACGATGGAGGGTATCCTCAATGTGAAGGCGGGACTTCATCTCCACAACGACTGTGCGGTGGTCACTCCTACCAATACTGTCATAGACAGATGCATCTATGGCAGGCAGGTTGGTGAGAATGAGGTCAAGTATGTTTTTCCCTCTTGTTGGTTTCCCCCTCCACTTGCCGTAGAACTTGAATGGAGTTAAAGATGATACAAACACACATCCCTATACTAAATTCCCTACAACATAAAAAAGACAAACTCACCGACTATTTTTCATAAGTGTGTCCAAATCATCACCATAAGTGTCTTTATCGGCGTTCTTGGTTGGTCTGTACACGTTTTGGGCCATATCTTTGCCAGCTCTCCAGGGCTGATCGTAAACATTGTAAAGCTCATCCTCACCTCCTGCGAAGCCACTGTCCATCCCCTGGCAACATAAAACAAGTCTCAATCCAAATGAATTCTCAGCAGTATTTGTGAAATTTTTAACTGAAAATTAATCTTGTTGCTGCTCATTTCATGTATATTTAAATAATGCAGTTTTGGGTTTACCTGATTTATTTCACTAATCTCTACCAGATTGTTTGAACCTGAAAACTAAAAACTGATTAAAAAAAAACGGATACAGCCCATTTGGCCCAACAAGTCTGTGCCAATGTATACACTCCCCTCTCAGGATTAGATGAAAAACGGTGGGAAAACCCAACAGCATCTATTCCTTTCTGCCTCATGTATTTATCCATCTTCCCATTATCTATGCTGATTACATCATGTGGTAGCAAAGTCCTCATTTTCTGGGTAAAGAAGTTTCTCCTGAATTCCCTATTGGATTTATTAAACACTATCTCAGTTACAGCCCTTAGCTTTGGGCTTCCTCATTAATTGGAAACATTTTTTCTATATCAAACTCCTTCATAGTTTTGAAGACATCTATTAGGTTACCCCGTAGCCTTCTCTGATCTGGAGAAAAGAGCCCATCTTGATCAATTTTTCCCTGATAGCTACAACTCAAGTTCTGGCATCACCCTTGGGGAATTTTTTGAGTCTTCAAACCAGAACTACACACACTACTCATGTGGTCTATTCAAGGCTCAATACAACAAAAGTTCTATGAATGATGACAAGATAGTTCAAAGATGAAATTGAAAGAGATTGAGGAACATTCTAAAACTGAGTGCACAACAGAAATCAAAGCAAAAACAAAAAGTACTGAATTATACTGCCAAAACATTAGAGTACAAGTCAGCAGTCATCACACTTGAACTGTATGTTCATATGTTTAGATCATATTTTTCCACACAAGGATACTTGAAGCAGAGACAGAATGTTGATCCTGAGCATAAGAGAATTGAGTTACAACAAAAGAAACAAGCTTTTTAAGTGATAAGGAGGCAATGATAAGATCGTACTTCAAACTAAAACAGCTATGACAATGGGAACAGAACAGTACATTAAAGAGGAGTTCCAAAGTTTCATCTATTTCAGTTCATTCTTTTTGTAATGGAAAAGGGGTAAGACTAATAATGGATATGTGAAACATTATGCATCTAAAATGTGGGTTGAGTTCGGAGTATTTTTTCCTGTATAACACCGGGGTAAAGTACTGATGATGGTGGTAGGATTGGGAGCAATCTGAGAAGGCAAAGAAAGAGCATCATGCATATTAGCACACTGCAGTGTATTGGCTTAAATGTGATTCTTTTGCCCCTATGGTCTACTGATCAAGGGACAACACTTGCTTTTTGCTTTCACTGCTACATCAGTCTAATAATAACAAATTGTATTCATGTAACACTTAATAAAATATCCCAACATGCTTCATAGGGACATTATAAATAAAATATGACACTGCAGTACTTAGGAGGTATTGGGGCAGATGATCAAAAACTTGATCAAAGAGGTAGATTTTAAGGAATGAGAAAGGAGGAAAGCGAGATGGAGATGTTTACTGAGAGAATTCCAGAGCTTAGGTCCTAACCAACTGCAGGCACAGCCACCAATGGTAAAGCAATTAAAATCAAGGATGTACAGGAGGCTGGAATTAGAGAGCGGAGATATCTCAGAGGGTTGTGAGGCTGGAGAAGATTACAGAGATACGAAGGGGCCGGGCCATGGAGGGATTTGAAAACAAGGATGAGAATTTTAAGATCAAGGAGTTGTTTAACCAGGACCCAGTGTAGGTCAGTGAGCACAGGCATAATGGGTGAATGGTATTTGATCTGAGTTAGGATATGGGCAGCAGAGTTTTGGATGACCTAAAGTTTATGGAGGGTGGAATGTAGGAGGCCAGCCAGGATTGTGTTAGGAGCAAGTCTGGAGGTAACAAAGGCAAGGCTGAGAATTTCTGCAGCATAACAGCTGAGGTAGGGGTGGAGAGGGGTGATGTTAGAGAGGCAGAAATTGGCAGTCTCTGTGACAGCACAGCTACGTGGTTGAAAGCTAATCTCAGGGTCAAACATGATACCAAGGTTGTGAACAATCTGGCTCAGTATCAGACAGCTGCCAGGTAAAGGGATGGAGGAAAGGATCAGGTGGCTCTTCACAGATTCGTTGGATTATGTTCCATATTTGCTAGGTTGAATATCTAATTCTCATGCTATGATCCTTCTGATGGCATGGTGTAAAGCTGAAGAGAAACTTGGCCAACTGGGGAAAACAAATAAGAGCACCAGGTAATTTTCTGAACAACCACACATTGAGGAATGAGGCAGATAACTGCGGAAATCGCTAGTTGACATTTTTTTGTAATGGCCATTTTAGTTTACCTTATTCTGGTTAAAAAGTCTTTGGTCATACTGTATTTCAGTTGATGCACGTTGATTTGGTACACCCAAGGCAATCAATTCGCTGATGTCTCGGTCCTGATCCCTTTGCAGCTTGGACCTGATATTTAAACAAGTGGAATTACTTATGCAGCAGAACTCATTTGCCACTGTGAAATCAGTGCAGTGGGTAGAAATGTTAGAAAGTTTCATTCTCCCTCATTAAGGATTTCTGAAATATGCTGAACTTCACTCAACTAAAATGTAAAACATTAGCACAAACCTATCCACAATTATACCAATTGGCTTTAAAGATAAACTTTCTTTGCTTCAAACAGCTTTTGCTATTGTCACCTTTTGTTCAGTGTTAACACTATCCTCTTGAAGCCAAATTGTTGTGGGTTCAAGGCCCATTCCAGAGACTTGAGCACAAAATCCATGCCGACACTTCAGTGCAGCATTGAAAGGATATTATTTTAATAAAAGAGCTGACTTTCAGATGAAGCATTGGGTTCGGCCTGCTCAACAAGAAAGATATACCACACCAGTATTTTAAAGAGAAGTCTCCTCCTGGTTTGTTGGCCAATATTCATCCCACAAACATCAGCATCAAAATATTAACTGGTCATTTTTTCTTAGTGCAGTTTGTGGGACCTTGCTGTGTGCAAATAGACTGCTGTATTTCCCTACAAACTTCCAAAACAGCAGTGACTACACTTCAAAAACAATTCCTTGAATGTATCTTCAAGTGCTCTGGCATGTCCTGAGGATGTGAAAAGGTACTATGTAATTGAAAGTTTTTCTAAAAAAAAAAGTGACAAGCTCTAGACCAAAGATAGAGAAGAAGCTATCACAATGTCACCTTAATACAGCACGATATGATACAACACTCAAATCAGTGATATTTCTCAGAGGTTCACCAAGTTGTGACCTACCTCTTATCCGGGGCTGCCCGGGCAAGATTACGGTCATGCTGTCGTTCTTTTCTTCTTTCGTGTCGAATTTCATCCCGCTCTCTGGTTTCATTTTCCTCTTCAGAGAAAAAAAATTACATTTCTTTTAAAAAGAGATTTTTTTAAAACAAATGGAAGCTACCCATTCTTGTGACTACTGTAGATCAGACTTTTGAATTTTGGATGTACTGTCTTTCATCAAGGTGCAAATTAACAGAGTTTGAGAAAGTCAGTCATTTTCTGTTTGTCATGTCCTTAAGCATTTGTATAGAGTGCCTTATTTATAATCAACTAACCCATCTGTGCAAGTGAAGCCAACTGCTATCACAATGCACTGCAATGCATACAGTAGTGGGATGTGGATTCAAATTGATCATCACTATACAACTTGGTCTAAATTGCAGTGTGGTTGTGGGTCACACCAAGCAGAGGTCAGAACGTTTTGGAAACGGGGCAAAGATGGTGGCAATAAACTCAATCCATTGTTCCACATCTCCTAGTTTTGAACAGCAGCAACTTGGGAACAGTTTGCCAGAGTGCTCTCTTCCCCATAGATGGCACTGGAAGAAAAATAAAACTGAGCTGCTTTTATTTTTAAAGTTGCATTTTCTATTTTTCGCACCGCAATCAGACTCATTTAAGGGTTTAAGCCTTGAAAGAAACAAGTTAATCAACACTGAATATGTGGTAGTCAACAATTTTGTAACAAACTGATAGAATAAGAATTTGTCACATCGAGGTGTTTTTGTCCTCAATAATGTTTTGGCATGTTCGTGAACTACATTCAACACAAGCCACTGTACTTAAAAGTAGCTCGATTTATGTGAAATGGAGGCACAGTAGGATGTTATGCAAATTTTTCTTTACAAATATCTCATACCTTTCTCTATGTGAGTCTTGATACCAGCTCTCCTCTCCCTGGCAATCTGAGCCAATTCTCGGAGCTTCTCTTCCTTCTTCTCTTTCTCCTTCTGAGCCATTTTCCTTTCAACTTGCGCTCGCATCTCTACAGCTTCACGAGCCTGTGTGCACAATGTAGGTGAGTTAGGAAGCAGAATTGTTTCTCATGACCTTCATCAAGTTAAACATGAACAAAGCAAATGGAGATGATTCAAACTAGATTGGACCTTGCAACATTTCAGGAATTCAAAAAAAATTACCTTTCTGTCTGCAATGTAGAGAGCCTCTGCAAGCTTAGCAAAGTTCTCATTGATGTGAACTGTTTGAAGTCCTCTGCCATCGGCAGCAAGACGCTTGTCCAACGGAATCGTGTAACCCTGGAACACACAACAGAAGCACATGATGAAAAGCTTTACAAATGTGCATCCAGTATCTCAATCAGAAAACATAAGGGTAGCACAAAGTTTTTTTTAATGAAAATTGGGAATGCAGGCACTGAGTCTTATGGTTGATCAGCAGCCTAGGAATCTTGATTTTCAACTCTCACGATATCTTAATGAGATCCTCCAAAACTGAAGGCCTTTTTATAAGGAACCGTATAGTTTCTCTTGAAAGACTGCATTCCAGTTGATCACCAGTGTAAACTTCATTAAGAGTTAAGCCTCTTGGGCCATTAGAAAAAAAATGCTACCAATCTGAGAGCTGACACTCGAAGAAATATAAATCTGACTTGGTTGTATTTTTAAAGTTGCACCCAAATGTACCAGATAATTTTACACAGGAGCGCAATGCTGAGAAGGATAATAAAATACTGGAATGCAAGTGTTGCACATATAGTTTGCTGAAAATAGCTTCTGTTCACTAAATGATAAAACTTGTCAAAATATTAGAGTAAGCAAATAAATCAATTTTTTTTTGATAATTGTAAGTCAATTAGCAAAGCTCTAGTTCAATATTTCAATTAATTGCTATGCTCAACTTCCTTTGCATTAGATCACATTTCAGCAGATTCAGGAACATTCATACAATACTATTTGAACATAATGACAAGAATGTTCTCCCTGGGGGCATATTTGTTTGAGAAATACATCAAATGTTCATTGTCCCTTACAGATCACGCCTCTTCCAATAAATTTTCTCAAAAAAGCAGATATGCCAAGGTTCAAATTTCCACAGCCAGAGGTGGAGTTCCACTTCCAGCTAATCAGGATGTGCCATTTAAGTATGCACCTCATGTGCAATGTTTCGCTGAGATCAGCCTAAACCAGAGAGAGTGATTGCTACGGTCAGGGACAAAACTGGATCGGGATCAACTGAAAAGAAGTGAGATGAGGGAAACGGAGAAGCAAATGTGACTGTTGCCAAGTCCCACACTGCCCTTTTCCCTCCTTGAGGAAGTTAACACTTCTTGGGCCACATTACCGCTACCACGTGTCAAACAACACCGCTGCTTTCCCACCCTCCCAAAAAATTGTCCTCAGTTTTATGAATTTTTGCAAAGGTGCTGAAGCCAGATTTATCACCTGTTCAGTTTGTAGGATGCCAACCGAGCAAATTTTATCTAAACTTGAAGCAAGTTGCAGAAAGGTCTCTACAAATGCATATGAACAAGGAGCAGGGGTAGGCGATTCAGCCCCTCAAGCCTGCTCCGCCATTTAATAAGATCATGGCTAATCTGATAATAACCCAAAATCCCACCTACGCCTGATAACCTATCACCCCCTTGCTTACCAAGAATCTATCCACTTCTGCCAGCATGTAACATCTTGAACATACCCTTAAAGATACATTTTAAAATGAAGCTTTTAACCATCTGATTTTTGATGAATAATCTTATTACTTGCAGCATACAGCATTGTTTTGCATAGAACTGAATTGGGAAATTTTTATTTTACTAAACCAACAATGCAGCCATGAATTATTTCAAACTATTCTCTGGGTTACTGGTGCTGGTAAAGTGAACATTTTATTATAATTAAACTGATGGTTACAGCATATATTTTTTTTTAAAGAGACTGCAAAAAAAATCCAGGTCTCTTTACCTTTGCGTTCTTCCAATTTGATATGCATGGAGGAATCTTCCACTCTTGCTGTTCTTTTACAGTCATCTGAAACAAAGATATGAGAAATGCTGTATTAAAGGAACCCATCAAACTCAAACAAGGAGGCTTCAGAGCACAGCTGACTTAAAAAAATAAACACTACTGTGGCAACTTTCTTAAAGGTTTCAAAATTCAGGTAGGCACAAACCAGCTTGCATTTGTGGACATCTCAAAAGTGCTTCATGTGAATTACTTTTGAATTTCAATCAATTGAAAATTGTTACGTAGGCAAATGTGTGATCGGCAAGAATGTACTAACAGTAAATCAATCACAAATTAAGTGCTTGCTTTGGTTCGGATGAGGGAATTTAGAACACCAGGAAACGTCCCAACTATTTGAATAGTACCATGCAATCTTTTACTCTGTGTAGACAGGTGGTGCCAACCCTGGTTTCATCCAAGTAATCACTGCATTGCAGTGTCAGCTTAGCACATATCCTCAGAGCAGGTTCAGTATTTTGGAATTAGGGTGACAAAAAAAAGTTCATTACCTGATCTTAGAATTTTACAGTACTGAAGGTCATTTGACCCATTTTGCTCCTCTGAAAAGCTATTCATTTAGTTCTCTCTTCCCATATCTTTGAAGTTCTATCTTTTTCAGATTTGATCTACTTGCCTGCTGAAAGCTATTATGGATTCTGTTTTCACCAGTTTTTGGTAGGACATTCTGTATTCTAATGACAGCTCTGTGATTTAATAAAAAATCTCCTAATCTGACTCTTTGGTCTTTAGATGATCTTACAACAATGCAGTCTCATTACTGGCTCACCGATTGTCATACAGCAACTCTTGTTGTAAATGTACTTTGAGAATGGGTGGCAGCTGTGATAATTAAAATAGCCTGCTCATACTCTCCAGACAAGTTGACAGTGGCCAAGGTACTGGAGGACAAATGAAAACAGTGATCACAGTGAAATCCATGATTCAAAGAGGGAGAAAGACTGATAGAAAAGCAAGTTTAAAAAAAGGCTTATGCAAAAGCAGGCAAATATTCAGGGGTTCAAAGGTCTTCATGAACCTCAGTTAACATTTGAAACCAATACGCCCTAGAATGCATGGCAACATTTGTTTCTGGGTCTCTTTCTAGGCATGTTTGATTCTACCAGTGATGATGTCTTTGATGGACAGCAGGTTGCCCAATAAATCAAAGATTTTCAACGGCAGAGCTGTGTTTTCCTTCCCTGCAGAATAATTATACTGTACAGGGATTTTATTTCTCCACTGAAAGTTGCAGGGCCGTCTGGGCTGTTAGCAATTTGCTGCTCTGATCCATCACTTCCCATTACTTAGATTTTCTGACAAACTTCACCTTGCTGCCAACAGATAACACAGCAAGTTTTAATCCATCTGCAGTAATCAAGTTTGAATGGCACCAAAGCCATAATTCTGTCGAGGGGACTTAATTCATTATTCCTAGAGCTACAGAGCCATCCAAAGTTACTACTCAATCAGGTTTTGATGAAGACACCACAGTACAGCTAGACTTAGGATTTCTGCTACTATGTTATTAAAGACAGTGTAAACACATTAGAAAAATACTCCAGTTAAGTGCTCAGCGAAATACTGGCAAGTAATATTATCTTGCATTAGTTGATAAATGTTGCCCTACCTTTCTGCTCGGTGAGTGCATGACAGGTGCGGGAGGCGATGGGGGACCTCGAGGAATCTTCTTATTAATTCTAAAAGCAAAGACGACAGAACAGGTCTGATCATAATGAACATGCCAAGAAGTAACAGCAGAGTCACAAACACATGTTGGTTTCTAATCCAAATCCAGCCCTAAAAAGAAAAATACTGCAGAAATTAATAGGATGAAAAGCTGAAAAAGCCCCTGGAGCTGGTGAGCTATATCCGAGGGTTCTATACGAGGTAACTGCAATGGTGCAATCTTCCAAAATTCCTTAGACTCTGGAACAGTCCAAATGGATTGGAAAGTAGCAGGTATGGCATCATTATTCAAGAAGAGAACAAACAAGGGACTACAGACCAGTTAGCCTGACATCAGCCATTGGAAAATTGCTGGAATTAATTGCTAAGTGGTTGCAGGGCACTTAGAAAACTACAATATGACCAGACAGAGTCAACATAGTTTTATGAAAGGAAATTTGTGTTTGACAAATCTATTAGAATTTTTTGAGAATGTAACAAGCAGACTAAATAAGAGGAAAACCAATATATATTTGGATCTTCATAAGGCATTAGATAAGGTGTCACACAGAAGGTTAAAAACAAAAAAACTGCGGATGCTGGAAATCCAAAACAAAAACAGAATTACCTGGAAAAACTCAGCAGGTCTGGCAGCATCGGCGGAGAAGAAAAGAGTTGACGTTTCGAGTCCTCATGACCCTTCGACAGAACTTGAGTTCGAGTCCAAGAGGACTCGAAACGTCAACTCTTTTCTTCTCCGCCGATGCTGCCAGACCTGCTGAGTTTTTCCAGGTAATTCTGTTTTTGTTTCACACAGAAGGTTGTTGCATAAGATAAGGGCTCATGGGGCCGGAACTAATATATTAGCATGGAAAGAGGATTGGATAAAAGGACAGAAAACAAAGCAAGTAGGAATAAATAGGCCATTTTCTGGTTGGTTATGATGTTACTCGTTGGGCACAAGGATCGGTGCTGGGGCCTCAGCTATTTACAACATATATTTTTTATTCTTTCCTGGGATGTGGGTGTCACTGGCAAGGACAGCATTTGCTGCACATCCATAATTGCCCTTAGTGACTTAGGTGAAGGGACTAAGTGCAATGTATTTGTACTGGAATGTAGTATACTTATAGTTAGTGGAAGTGGAACTGTCAAACTATCAAATTGTCCAACTGACCATATCGAAATATTGCATTGGGGCCCTTGAAAGTCCTATGCACATTCAGATTTCATGACCTTATTTTGAGTTTTACATTGGCTGTTACGAAATAGCAATTTCATTGTGAGTCACCATTGAAAGGTCTGTACACTACATTGCTATCCACTTACTTGAATCGAGGTGGTTCCATTGGGTCCTTTTGCATTTCCACCATCCTAATAACTCTCTGTTTAGCCCCCGAGTTGAAAGCGACACCTTGTTGAGAAGGAGTGTATCTGAGCACAAGGAAGAAAAATAATGTTTAACTTGCAGATATGGTTAACTTTTACATACCCGCACTACTTAATTTTTTAAAAATTAAACCCTGGAAATAGCTTCTCTTTCCATTCCTGCACTGTCACCCTAGTGCCTCCAAGGATCAATCCTTGGCCCCCAGTGATTCTTATCTGCATGTTGCCCCTCGGTGAGATCGTAAGCACAATGTCAGGTTCCACATGTGCATTGGTGACACCCAGCTCTACCTCACCGCTGCCTCTCTCAAACCCGCACTGTCACTGATTTGTCATACTACTTGTCTGACATCCAGTAACGGACGAGCAGAGTTTTCCTCCAGTCGAACATTGGGAAAACTGAGGCCATTATATTTGGTCTCTTGCCACATACTCCGTTCCTGAGCCAGCCACTCCCTGGTAGCTGTCTGAGTCTGAACCAGGCCATTAGCATCTGGGATGTCATATCTGACTCTGAGCTGAGCCCGTTACCTCCAGACTTGACCATCCCAATGCTCTGCTGGCTGGCATCTTCCACCCTACATAAACTTAAGCTGATTCAAAACTCTGCTCCCTGTACCCTAACTTGGACTAACACCCGTCCACCCATCACACTTGTCTTCACTGACCTACATCATCTCTTGATCCGGCAAGGTCCTAACTTTAAAAATTCTTATCCTTGCCTCTCCCAAACTGTGTAACCTCCTGCAGCTTGCTCCTCCATTCAATATGATCATGGCTGATCTTCTGCCTCAACTCCACTTTCCCGCCTATCTCACCCTTAAATATAGTAAACGATGGAGCATCCACAACCCTCTGGGGCAGAGAATTCCAAGGATTCACAACACTTTGCATGAAGAACTTTCTCCTTGTCTCAATCCTAAATAATTAGCCCCTTATCCAGACTGTACCCGCATGTTCTAGATTCCCCAGCCAGGGGAAACAGCATCTCAGATCCATCCTGTCATGCCCTTCAGAATCTTATGTTTGAATAAGATCACACCTCATTCTTATAAACTCCAGAGAACATAGGCCCAACTTACTCGTCCTATCATAGGATAACTCTCTCATTCCAAGAATCAATATAGTAAACTTTTGCTGTACCAACTCCAAGGCAAGTATATCCTTCCTTAAATATCTCCGCTACTAGTTCCCTCAAAAAAAAATTAATAAATTCGTAAAACATGATTTCCCTTTTGTAAAACCACATTGACTTTGATCAGACTATGATTTTCTAAGTGCATTGCTAAACCTTCCTTAATAACAGATTCCAGCAATTTTCCCAACAACTGATGTCAGACTAAACTGCCTGAAGTTCCCATTTTCTCTTTCCCTTCTTTCTTGAATTACGGTGTTACATCTCCTATCTTCCAATGTGCTGGGACCCATTCTAGAATATAGGGAATTTGGAAAATTCCCATTATCTCTGCAGCTGCCTCTTTTAGCAACCTAGGATATAGGCCACGAGGTCCTGGGGATTTGTCAGATTTTAGTCCCTTAGGTTTTTCCAATACTCTTTTCTCTTCTGATACTAAATAATCTCAAGTTCCTCACTCTTATTAGCTTCTAGGTTACTCTCTACTTCTGGTATGTAATTTGTCTTCTATTGTGAAGTTAGTCACAAAATATTTGTTCAATGTCTCTGCCACTTCTTCAATCACCCTGATAATTTCTCCTGTCTCTGCCTGTAGAGATCACTGTTTACTTCAGCTACTCTCCTTTTTATATACTTGTAAAAGCCCTCTCAATCTGTTTTTATATTCCTGGCTACTTTAATCTCATTCTATTTTTCCCTTACCAACTTTTTGGTGCCCCTTGCTGCTTTCTAAAACATTCCCATTCCTCAGACTTACTTCCATTCTTTGCTACATTATAAGCCTCTTCTTTTAATCTAATACTATCCTTAACCTCCTTAGTAAACTACAGATGGATCTTTCTTCCTGAGTTTTTGAGTTTCAATGGAATGTATTTGTGCTGAACATTTGAAATTATTTCTTTAAATGTTAACCACTGTCTATTTTTTTTGCCATGCCTTTTAGTCTATTTACCCAAACAACCCTAGCCAGTTTGCTCCTCATAACTATGTAATTAACTTTATTTAAGTTTAAGACTCTTATTTGAGACTAGAATCTGCCACTTTCAACCTTAATATAGAATTCAGTTGTACTATGATCATTTTCCCCAGAGGATCTTTCACTTTGAGATTGCTAATTAACCTTGCCTCATTGCACAACACTAGATGTAAATTAATTTTTTCCCTGGTTGGTTGCACAAGGTATTGTTCCAGGAAACTGTCACAAAAGCATACTACAAACTCATCTTCCAGACCAGCTTTGCCAAACTGATTGATCCAGTCTATATGAAGATCAAAGACCAACACAATTATTACAAACTCCAATTATTTCTTGCCTAATGCTTTGTTAGGGGGCCTATAAAACTACTACCACCAGCACCAAGGGTTTTCTGACACTTGTTATTCTTAATCTACATTCATATTAATTCTATTTCCTCTTCAGCATCCCTGATTTTAATCGCTCCACAGCAAATAACAATGCTTTCACCTACTTTGGCTCTAAACTCTGGAATTCCACCCTTAAACTCTGTCCTCCTGCAAGACACTCTGTAAAACCTAACTTTTTGACCAAGCTTTTGGTTACCTGTTCTAATCCTAGTCCAGGATTCTCTTAAAGTTAACTTGCAGGTTGAGTCGGTAGTTAGGAAGGCAAATGCAATGTTGGCATTTATTTTGAGAGGACTAGAATATAAAAGCAGGGGTGTGCTGCTGAGGCTTTATGAGGCTCTGGTCAGACCACATTTAGAATATTGTGAGCAATTTTGGGCCCCATGTCTCAGGAAGGATGTGCTGGCCCTGGAGAGGGTCCAGAGGAGGTTCACAAGAATGATCCCAGGAATGAAAGGCTTAACATTTGAGGAATGTTTCAGGACTCTGGGTCTATACTCAATGGAGTTTAGAAGGATGAGGGGGGATCTGATTGAAACTTACAGAATACTGAAAGGCCTGGATAGAGTGGACATGGGGAAGATGTTTCCATTGGTAGGAGAGACTAGGGCCTGACGGCACAACCTCAGAGTAAAGGGAAGACCTTTTAGAACAGAGATGAGGAGAAACTTCTTTAGCCAGAGAGTGGTGAATCTACGGAATTCATTGCCACAGAAGGCTGTGGAGGCCAGGTCATTGAGTGTATTGAAGACTGAGATCGATAGGTTCTTGATTGGTAAGGGGATCAAAGGTTACGGGGAGAAGGTGAGAGAATGGGATGGAGAAACTTATAAGCCGTGACTGAATGGTGGAGCAGACTTGAAGGGCCGATTGGCTTAATTTCTGCTCCTATGTCTTATGATCTTATGTCTCCTTATATAGTTACATTTTGTTTGATAACTCGCCTGTGAAACGCTTTAGAACATTTTTGCTACATTAAAGGCACTACATAAATGCAAGCTGTTGTTGGGTTTAGAGGACTGATCTAATAGAGGATTTTTAAATGATAAAGTGATTTGATAGGGCAGGTACAGAGAAATTATTTGATTTGGTGGAGGCATCCAGAACAAGGGGACAAAATCTTTAAATTATACGTAGGTCAATTAGGACTGAAATGAAATCAGGACTTGGGTAATGAAAATCTGGAACTTGTTCCCCCAAAAGCTGTGGATACTGGGTCACTTGAAATTTTCAAGACAGATTGTTTAATTTTTGTTAGGCATTGACTATCGAGGGATAGGGAACAGAAATAGAACTGAATGTAGATCTAATTCAACAGAGAAACAGGCCCATGGGGCTAGATGGACTACTCCCACTCCTAAATTCCTGCAAATCAATTTTGTAAAAAAAAAGTGTCATTAGTGAATTGGGAATTAGTTATTACCCCTTACTCCCACAGCTGAAGCTCTATGATGAGTAAAATCATTATATTAAACCGAACAAAATTTCATGTAATCTTTTTTGGTAGCAGCCAATGGTGCCAGATTGAGGGAGAAATTACATCACATCTTTTAAGAAATTTTCAACATTCATCTCCCATCAGAGTGTGGGCAGCTGATTTGGTGTCTGACTTATATCAGTGCTGGAGAGCCAATACAAGAATGGTGAACTACAAACAGTCAAGCATCTGGAGCAACAGTGGCTGTGGTCATCAGTCCAACAATATCGCAGGAGGCATCCATCTGTTGGATTTACCCCTTTTCCCTTTAGAGGGGAAAAACTCTCAAGCTTCCACTCTATCACATTTTGGTGGCTGACCTGAGCTCACTGCAACCATGCAATCAGACACCGTATCCAAGCATTGGAGAATATTACACATTAGATGCACTGATTACTTGAATACTGTGCTTATTCCAAAAGCCAATTGAGACATCCAAGACATGAATACTGCTCGAGTGGCCCTTCTAACCTGATGTACTGTGCAGGGGCTAGTTTCTCAGCTGCCCGAACAGGCATAGCTGCCGCAACCTTCTGTGAAACTTGTTTTTCAAGAGCTGAGCGTGTCTTTTCGGTCAACTGCAATGAAAATAAAGAGAATTTAGAAAGTTAATATGCATTTCTTTACCTCCAGGCTTTATGTGGTCAATGTTCCAAACAATGCAGACAATTCTACCTCCAATTTTCATTCTCAAGGACTAATGGGCTATTTCACCTGTGGCAAAGTCAACCGTCAACCCGTTTTAATCTTAAAATTGAGGTGTTAGAAATATAAACTTTCACAAAGCCACAGAACATATGAACCATTCCCAATGGTTAGAGCATAATCCTATCCACAATAAAGGAGTTTTCTTTCCCACTGCATTGACATCGTATTTTGTTTCAAAACAGACAGCACACAATCTACTGCAGCACAGGATTTACACAGTAGTACTAAAATGTATTCATGCTGATGTTAAAAGCCTATTTTTTCCTCCAATTCTACCATCACAGAGTTTTTGATAGGCCTCCCACACCTCACTTCAATGCCATTCATGTGTGAATCTTAACTGTTAGTATCTGTAGGCTATTTAACTACAAGGAGCATCACAGATACGCCACTCAACATCTAGAGACATACTTTACAGCACGGACCAATAGTGATCAGAATGGCAGAACAGTGATTTTTCCTTCTCTATATCTTAGTGATATAGCCAATTCTTACAACTATGATGTTATGCCAAATGAGCTTAATCAGCTCAGCACTGATGAGGGGAGTGTGGGGGGACCTGTGATTTAGATGAATGGTATGACTTAGTAGCACAGTGTGCCGCTAATTTACCAATTGAGCCATCAGAATGCCCAGGAACAAGAAAAATGTCAAGGTTTAACTCGGATATATTCTTTCCTGCATCTCACTGGGCCAATTAGCCTGGACTCAACTTCCAGTGTACGTGCAGAACATTCTTAAACACATCCAACTTATAGTACATTCACACCATTTTATATTACCAGAGAAAAAATAAAATATATAATGAAATCTCTTAAAGAACTCAATACATTTTGTAGTCCAGTGATTGAATATAGGGATGAACAGAACATTACAACTTAATATAGTATCTTTCATATAACAAAATGTCCAAAGTTCACCACACAAACAGCAATATCTTGAATAAGAAAAGGACTTGCCTTTATATAGCACCTTTCCTATCCTAGGAAATTCCAAAGTGCTCCATAGCCACTTGTTGAAATTTACTCCCTTCCTTCATTTTCACCCATTGGTATGAGAAGTTTCACTTGCCTAGATTCCACTCCTTGGACTTCCGTCCCTAAATCCTGCATCCTTCCATCTGCCTCTACTACTTTACAATCTTCCACAGCCCCAGCATTCTGGCCAAATTTTTGGACACCTCTCCTAATCTGCTCCCACCTGACATGGCACTTGTTTTCCATGTGATTATCTGTGAAGTACCACAGATTTTTCAAAAATCTTGAAAGTACTATACAAATGCAAATTATTGATTAAATAGTGAAACTTGGCAACCATCCACACACAGCAAAGTTTTACACACACCAATTGAGAGAAATGACCAGTTTAATGTACTTGGTGGAGTTAGCCATGGATGGCGCTCTTCAGACTGTGCCATGGGATCTTCAATTCTACCCAATGTCTTTCAACAGTTTGATGAACACATCGACTTTACAATGCTCAGAAATGATGGTTTGGATAGATCAGTGTACCTTCCAAATCTCCCATCAGGTCTCTCAACATTTCATATTTATTACTGACAATACTATCCCTCAAAACAGTAATACACCTCATGCCAATACATAAACACCAGAGTTATAAATAACCCACCTCCTTTATACTTTCTTCATCAGGTCTCTGCAGCTCTGGATCATCTTCATTGATGATCTCTTTAGGAATTAGGTCTGTAAACTTGCTGTAGATCACCTAGATAGGGAAAAATCATTATTTTACAAATATCACTAAAAATTATTTGAGTTGGGCTCAGGACTGCATAGCAAATATTCTCACGAAAGGTGGAACCCCACTACCCAACACTTCACAACAATTGTACAATTTAAAGATATATTGTTTGGGGCAGCATGAGAAACAGGGTGATGGAGCATTGATTTACATTACCACCTGAAATGCACTCCAGCCTGTGTTCCACTATTGAAAATGGAAGACAGGGTAATTTAACAGGTCAGTGGAGAAGAATTGGACCGATGTTGTGGTGCATGTGTACCTTGTCTTTTGACTGCCCCTGCCTAGCAATAGCGTCAAATTTGATCTTTCCCTCTGCATCCACTTGAATCGCCAGTGCATTGGACGTCTTTTTCTTACGACCCATTTCCAATGGGAATTGTGCCATGTGGACCTCTGGGAATGCACCTCCATCGCCAAAATCCTGGATAAACAACAACAAAGACCAAATCTTGATCATTAAGAGTTGCAGAACCCAAGTCATATTCAGAAGCTCTGGAGGGGCAAAGTCATACTGGTTATTTATATGTTACGTAATATAGTCAGTTTTACTGATTGTATTTATACTGACTGCTGCCATCCCTTCCCATAGTTTTGTTGGAAGGGGAACGGGAACACAATTCTCTGCACAAGACCTTGAACGGGCCTACAGGGACAACAGTAGACCTCCCTTTGCATCTAAAAGCAAAACTCTTCTGTTTAAATGTTTAAGAAAATATTTTAAAAAACATCCGACTGAGGACAGGATCAGGGAGCTGAGCCAACCTAGTGATGGGACTTTGTGACAAAGTAACAATGAGATCAATCTGCTGAACCTTGAAGGAACAGGGAGGAACAAGTGATGCTGCAAATCAGGAGTCAAAGGTCTTTGCTGCATTCTGAACAATGTAAAGTAGGAGGTATTTGGCAGTGCTGTCAAACGCATAGGGCCTTCAACTATAAACAGAAGCACTACATTTTTGTTCAGTCACAATGCCAAGCAGTGATTCTCTCAGGGACCCTCTCACATGACCTGCTACAATATACGGTATCTATTTTTCTTAACATTGCTGACACACTCAGACCCATGGAGCTTCATGTCTCTCAAATTCGTGGCGTAGCAGTGCTGCTGAGTCCACAAATGATAAGGGGACAGTTGTTTGCATGAAACCATCCAATCATAGTACACATTGTGCTCCACAGTTACCAGTCAAAAATGTTCTTGGTATTAACGCCCAGATTTTAGGCAATACAAGTATAGTGATTGGACAGCATTTCACCAAAGCCTTACAACAATGACATGGTAAAGTCAGGTCCAAGGCCACAAGATGTTGATTATAAACAAAGGACTTCCATGTTAAATTATGAAATCTAATTCTGTCCTTTCATATGATCTGTTTACAAACAAGACACATCCTGGTTAAAAAAAAAACTGCAAATGCTAGATATTTGTAATAAACTGCAGGGAAACCACAATTTGTTAGCATCCATTCTGATAAGGTCTAGAACAGAAATGCCTTTCCTCTTTAAACGCTGACAAACTTGGTGTGCATTTCCAGTACTTTAACCTTGTTCTGTGCTATTTGACGATCGCCTACTGTGCATTAGCAACTAACCCCAAAATGTGAATGGCAGATGTGTCCACAAAAGCAATTAAACATTTGACATCAATGTAAACATGCTAGCGGGAATCTACTCTGCAGCCCCCCATCGTGATAAGCTGCAGCAATTCTGAGAAAAAAACTGAACACCTACAATTCATTGAGATATTCAGTCTCCACCACAGTAGATGGTAATGCTAAAGATACAAATGAGAGTAAAGATTTACTTTCTTGCCATTAACTACATCTTCACATGAATTCACAATGCTAAATGCTATGGTTGAACATTTAAGCTTGTGATACAGAATAGATTACAAGATTTTCTAATCCAAGACACTACAGATGTTACCTCCAAGGAGCGAGGAACCCATCCTTTTCTGTGTCCATATGGTGGAGGTTCTCTCCGCGATGCCACTAATGCCGTCTGTCGAATTCGTTGGGAGCGAGCTTTTTCCTCAGCTTCCAGCTGGTCCTGGGACAGCTGGGTTGGTGCAGGCAGAAAACTTGAAAGTAAAAGACAAGAACCTTTATTTTAACCATTCCATTCAACAGGAGCAAGGCAAAGGTGCCCCGACATCTCCACAATCACCAAATTAGCAACGTAGCTGGTATATATACACAGTTAGCTTGACTGAGGAAAGGTATCATAGTGGTAATGTTTCTGGGCTAGTAATCTAAAGGCCTGGATTAATGATCTGGAGACATGAGTTCAAATTTCACCAAGACAGCTGGAGAATTTAAATTTAATTAATAATTCTGGAATAAAAAGCTAGTCTCAGTAATGGTGATCATGAAACTACAGGTTGGCTGTAAAAATGTCCTTTAAGGAAGGAAATCAGCCATCCTTACCTAGTCTGGCCTACACGAGACTCCAGGTCCTTTAACTGCAAACCACTCAGTTGTATCAGTCGCTACAGAAAAGTTAAAGGAGAATAAAACCTGACAGACCACCAAGCATTGACCTAAGCAATGGATATGACAATGGCACACCCTGTACACTTGACCCTGCAAAGTCCTCCTCACGAACATCTGGGGACTTATGCCAGAATTGGGAGAATTGTCCCACAGACTAGTCAAGCAATAGCCTGACATAGTCATACTCACTGAATAATACATTACAGCAATGTCCTAGATTCCATTACTACCATGGGACTGTCCTGCCAATGGGAAAGAGTTGAAGGCATAGTGCCTATACAGTGACAAGGGAATGGCCCCAGGAGTCTTACGTGCTGGACTTCAGGCCCCATGAAGTCACATGGGAAAGGAAGCTTCGTGCTGATTACCACCAACCATCCTCCCTCTGCTGATGAATAAATACTCCTCCACGTCAAATACCATTTGGAAGAAGCAGTGAGTATAGCAAGGACACAGAATGTACTCTGGCTGGGGGTCTTCAGTGCCCATCACCAAGAGTGGCTGGGTAGCATCACTACTGACTGAGTCCTGAAGGATATATCTGCCAGGCTGGGTCTGCAGCAGGTGTGGTAAGAAAATCAACAAATAGGTAAAAAAACCTTCTTGACCTTGTCCTCACCAATTTCAGCATCATAGAAGGTCTACAGCACAGAAAAAGGCCCTTCGGCCCATCGAGTCTGCGCCAGTCAAACAAGTACCAACTATTCTAATCCCACTTTCCAGCACTAGGCCCATAGCCTTGTATGCCATGGCATCGCATGTGCACATCCAAATACTTCTCAAGTGTCATTAGGGTTTCTGCCTCTACCACCCTTTCAGGCAGTGTCACCGATGCCTACCTGTCATCGATGCATCTGTGCATGACAGTATTGGTAAGAGTGACCACCTCACAGTCCTTGTGGAGTTGGTTGTGTCTTCATACGGAGGATACCCTCCATTGTGTTTGGTGGCACTACCACCATGCTAAATGGGATAGATCCAGCAGCATATTCCTCACTATCATTACCAGCAAGCCAGTGGACCAACCACGGTGCAATGAGGAGTGCAGGAGAGCATGCCAGGACCAGCACCAGACAGACCAAAAAATAAGATGCCAACTTGGTGAAGCTACATACAAGATAAACAATGGACGCAGCAGGTTATAAACATGCCAAGCAATCCCACAACCAACACATCTGATCTATGCTCTACAGTTCTGCCACATCCAGTGGTGAATGGTGGTGGACAATTAAACAACTAACCAGAGGAGGAGGCTCCATAAACATTCCCATTCTCATTGTTGGTGAGCCCAGCACATCACCTCAAAAAACAAGGCTGAAGCATTTGCAACCATGTTCAACCAGATGTGCCAAGTGGATGATCCATCTCTGCCCTCCTGAGATTCCCAGCATCACAGTTACCAGTCTTCAGCAAATATGATTCGCTCCATGTGATATCAAGAAATGGCTGCATGTAGCTATACCCTGGCAACAACATGGCAGTGGCACTGAAGACTTGTGCCCCAGAACCAGCCACATCCTGAGCCAAGCTGTACCAGTGCAGCTACAACAATGGTATTTAGCCCAGATATGTAGCGTTTACAAAAAGGTCAAATCCCAAGGCTTTTACTGAGCAATGACCTATTCATTGATGCACATCTTAGACACCACCAGGCTCGAGATCTCATTACAGCCTTGGCCCACATATGGACCAAAGAGCTGAATTCCAGAGGTAAGGTGACACTGACTGTCCTTGACCAAGTATAATATCAAGGAGAAAACAGAATTACCTGGAAAAACTCAGCAGGTCTGGCAGCATCGGCGGAGAAGAAAAGAGTTGACATTTCGAATCCTCATGACCCTTCAACAGAAGTTTTGCTGGGGCTCCTTGATATTATAAAAACAAAAAACTGCGGATGCTGGAAATCCAAAACAAAAACAGAATTACCTGGAAAAACTCAGCAGGTCTGGCAGCATCAGCAGAGAAGAAAAGAGTTGACGTTTTGAGTCCTCATGACCCTTCAACAGAACAATTCTTCCAGGTAATTCTGTTTTCGTTTTGAATTTCCAGCATCCGCAGTTTTTTGTTTTTATAATATGAAGGAGCACCAGCAAAACTGAAGTCAATGGGAACTGGGGTAAAACTCTGTACTGATAGGAGTTATATCTAGCGCAAAGGTTGTGGTTGTTGAAGACCAATCATCTCAGCCCCAGTACATCGCTGGAGTTCCTTAGGGTAGTGTCCTAGGCCCAATCACCTTCAGCTGCTTCATCAAAGACCTTCTCTCCAACATAATGTCAGAAGTGGAGGTGTTTGCAGATGACTGCAGTGTTCAGTGCATTTTGTGACTCCTCAGATACTGAAACACTCCGTATCCATGGGCAGCAAGATCTGGACAACATTCAGGCTTGGACTGATGTGGCAAGTAACACTCGCACCATACTAGGGCCAGACAATGAACATCTCCAACAAGAGAATCAGATCATCTCCACGTGACATTCAATGGCATTACATCACTGAATGACCCACTATCAACATCCTGGGGGTTCACATTGAGCAGAAACATAACCGGACCAGCTATATTATATGCTACATATTTTTACTGTGATTACACGAGCAGCTGAGAGGCTGGAAATTCTACAGGAAGTACCTCACGTACTGACTCTATCATCTACAAGGCACATGTCAGGAGTGTGATGGAATATTCTCCACTTCTCTGGCACCCCATCCACCACCTTAAAACATTCACTCCCTCCACCTCTGGTACACAGTGGCAACAGTGTGTACCATTTACAGGATGCACTGCAGCAACTTGCCAGGCCTCCTTCAACAGCACTTTCTAAAGCTGCAGCCTCTTACCACCTAGAAGAACAAGGGCAGCAGACATATGGAAACACCATCACCTACAAATTCCTCTCCACGCAATCCTGACTTATAATTATTATCACCATTCCTTCACTGTCACTGAGAAAATCCTGGAATTTTCTTCCAGGTGGGTGTACCAACAGAGTGCAGTAGTTCAAGAAGGCAGCTCACCATCACCTTCTCAAGGGTAATTAGGGATGGGCAATAAATGCTGATCTTGCCAGTAGTGCCCATATCCCCTGAACAAATTTTAAAAAGGCGCAGTTAAACAAAATCCGTTTTCCAAAGAAGGTGCCAGGCACAGCTGACCGATAGGCAGGTCTGGGGGACAATCCTACCACCAAGCTTGCAAGAAAGTCAATTGTGTTTGGTGAGTTGACAGGACAACAGAAAGATTTCAGCAGGAATTCATTCCTGAAACAAGTTCAGCCCTGTGAACCCTGTACCAAGAAGAACGAGTACAAATTATGCAGAAAAGCGATTTATCAAATTTTCAACATCTTTCTATTTATTGGAAATCCTGATGAATCTAGTAAGATTACTTCTTAGCATAACAAAAAAAAGAGGCTGAGTATTAAGACTGGCAATGTCTTTGCTGAACATTTAGTTGGTTTTGTAAACCTAAGGCACGTTACCACAAAAGTGGACATAAGAGCCAGTTGATGGCATAGTCACAGCACACTGATATTCTGACCACATTCCTTCTGTGGCAATCCTAGTTGGTTCAAACTCTAACTCCTTCCAAGCACACAGATCACCATAATCCGTGTAGGATCCTTGCAGCAGCAACTTGTAAGAAATATATTGAGAATATGGCCAAGTGTGCATTAAAGACAGATGTAGCTGATATTGCAATCGACATTTGTATCCATTTTGAGCAGCGGCCGGGAACAAAATAATAGCGCTAAAAAAGGAAACTTAAAATAAATCAATGGTGAGTAATTTATTGTAACAAAATGGTAATGGAGTAAATAATGGGACTTAAAATGGATAAATCTTGAGGACTGATTGTTTCTATCCCAGGAAATTGAAAAGTGAGAAATTGTAAAAGCATTACTTTTCTGAAGATATTTCGATTCTGAAATTGCACTATTAGATTTAAAATTTGGTTATGCCACCATCATTTGTGAAGAGTGGGAGAGAGGAACCAGGTAATCACAACTCTGTCATTCTAAGCTCTGGAGGGGAAAATCAGGCAACATTTTGTCACACTAAATAAGGGTAATCAAAATTTGGAAAAATCTCTCCCCAAATGAATGTGGACGTTGGGGGTTTACAAGACTGAGATAGACAGATTCTTGTTAGGTGAAGATATCAAGGGATTTGATCAAAGGGAGAGTTCAGGTACAGATCTAATTGAATGGCAGAGCAGATCTGAAGCAATGAATGGTCTACTCCTGTTCCGAACATTCCTTTAGGTGCTGAATCTTATTGATGTTTGTATTATTTGCTAGATAGCTTGCATGGTGTTTTAAGACAGTCTACATTCTCTAGAATTGTTCCTTTGGTGAGGGAGAAGCCAGAGTACCATGTACAGGTTGATAGCGCACGTGCGTTTTGGAAAAAAAATTTGACTAAATTGTAGGCTTCATTTAAAATGTCTAGCAATGTGAGAAGATCACTGACAAAATAAGCCACAATTCTAAGAGCTGTCAGCTTTTTGTGCAAGGATCATTAGATTGAAAAGCTTTCCATCTGTTTGGTACTTTATTTCTATGACACAGGATTAACAGAAACTTGAGATGGAAAAGCTGCAAAGAAAATAGCCAAAAGGATTGGTGCAACCATGCACCCTTCCCATCCCCCATCCTTGTTTTACTCCAATTTCAATGGGGAAGGATTCAGGTCGAGACCCAATGTGCAGCGCCCCTGCTTTAATATTAGCAGACTCAAATCATCACACTTAATCTAATGGCAAGTGCGCATACCTGTCATTGCCTATTCGAGCCAAATTTAGAATCATTGAATCAAACTGCAGAGGGGGGCCATTCGGCCCTTCATGCCTATGCCTGCACTGTGAAAGGTATAGGGCTTCTCTCACTCCCCTGGTTATTACTTTATTTTTTGATAGGTTAACATTTCATTTTTGATCTCCAATATGTGCACTTTTTTTGGTTTGGGTGATGGTTACCATGGTAGCGACTATGTGCTAGCACGATACACACCTCATCATAATTGGTTAAAAGAGCAAACCATAAAGGTTTGATCAGCAAAACACTTGTATATGGGCAAATAAATAGTTTATTCGTTGAACTTATACATCGTATTAAAGGGATTGTATTACAAAATGCTAAAAACCTGTAATCAGAAATTTGACAATTAAAACAACAAAAAAAATCATAGCTAACCCGCCCTTCCCCACTCCAGTCACTGGGATTAATAATCATTCACAGCTCCTTTAAATTTTGAGGCTGTCCTGTAAGAAAATAAATAAAAAGTTATTCCAAGTATGAGCTTTTCCACTCATTCCTCCCAGCGCTTCTCTCTTCCTCAAGCCGGGCTGAGAATCAGGCAAAGGCGAGGCTTTGTTGGGCCTAGCTGGAATCGCGAATAGGGGATCCCTGAGCCCCAGGAAGATTCCAGCGATCCGGATCCGTCTACAGCCCTCGGTATAACGGCAGGAGATGGGAAAGAAATCCCTTTCCCAGGATCCCGCACTGAACTGGCGGCCGAATAATGACGGAAATTTAAAAAAACAAACACACACCAACCTCGTCAGCGCCATTTTCTCCGGAAGGTTGCTGCTCCCACAGTCGTGCGTCTGACGTCATTCCGCAGCGCCGCGTACCCTTTGCGTATGATCTTATTCCGCAAAACGCAGCGGTCCTTTTGATGCCTTTGCGTCTGACGTCACGACGCACCTCGCACGTTCGGCTGTCTCTTTGATGCTTTTTCCGTCTGAGCTCCCCTTAGCCGCCTCATGGTGTCAACCGCAAACCCTTGTGGGATACGTAGCCTTCCATTAATGTTTTCGAGTAACCCGTTTCCCTATAAAACCAATGCGCTAGGGTTTCCCCATTGTGAGTGATGCCCATCCAGGTTAGTGAACTAAATGTGAAAACAGTGCTGGGATTTCGTCTTTTTAAAGGGCCTGGACATGTTGTAGTTTTTCTTCTAGCCTGTCCCTATTGAAACAAAGGGGAAGGTCTGCCGGGTGTGACTACAAGTCCCAGCGGACTTTGCGCTCTTCGGATGCACCATCGTTATCACAGGACGGGGGTGGGAGATCTCAAGTGTCAGAGGGCGAAGGTGACTAGACACAGTAATCGGTAAGTGCAGGCAGGCGAGGCACTGCTAATGCGATTGTAAAGAAGTTTAGGGGGCCTGTTTGTAAAGGAATCGTACTTGTAACTTTTGAACATATATACCTAACTTATCAAATACTGTTGTAAGCAAATGGTGTGGAAACAGAATTCACAGTTTCAATTGTATGAATAAAAGGTGAGCTCTGTAAAGTGTAGAACATGGCATTTCAGGGAGGCTGGGAAAGGATGATGTAATATAAAACCATGTGTCTAATAAGGTTTAGCTAGAAAAGTTTTATCCAAATAAGATTTGGAAATAAGTTGTGCCACTTGTGTCAAAGGGGGTTGGGTTCATTCCAAGTTGTATAACCTAGCCTCAAGGTAGTGTGTTGGTTGTACGAATACCTAGCTACTACTGCAAAAGTTATATAAGCTCTGCTTATTTCTTAATTCCATGATCGCGACTGTCGCACTCTGTTCCCATGATAAGATCATAAGATGTAGGAGCAGAAGTAGGTCTTATGGGATGTTCCTTGTACCCTGAGAACCTGGTGTTCAAATGAAAGAAGGGCTTTCATTTACCATAAGTGGCTTTCATGAACTAAGGGTGCCCCAAAATGTTTTATAGCCAATAAACTCATTTTGAAGTTTTTTTTTCTTTATTCTTTTCATGGGATGTTGGCGTCACTGGCAAGGCTAGCATTTATTGCCCATCCCTGATTGCCCTTGAACTGAGCGACTTGCTAGCCCATTGCAGAGTTAAGAGTCAATCATACTGCTGTGGATCTAGAGTCACATGTAGGCCAGAACAGGTAAGGATGGCAGTGAACGATGGGATTTTACAAGTTCAATGATATTTTCACGGTAGTATGTTATGACCATTGGTATTTGCTGGGCTGACCAAATCCCAAAGGGAAACTTGGTCAGGCTGTCACAACGATTTTGCAATTTGTATTTATTACAAGAAGGTATGTGTACTGGAGTCAGAAGTAAAGATTCTGCTACGACTTTTGGGGATTTTAAATACTAACAAAACATTTATTAACAAAAGAAAATAAAACTTATACACCTAAGATTATAGTTACACAGTTAAATTTAGTCTTACAACATTTCCCAAAAAGATTCTGCTTAGCTAGACTCACAAATAAACACCCTTTTCCAGGCAACAGTCTCTAGAGATTCTTAATCTATAAAACACCCAGTGATATTACTGCAAGGCACTTGCTGTTGCTATAAGGGAGGTATTTCACAAGCTTTTCATTCGCTGTCACTCAATAATGGAAATCCAAGGCTTGTAACAAAGCCTTGCTTTCTGGAACAAACAAGCACTGCTCTGGGTTGGCTATAAGCTGCTTTTTCACAGCGCGGCACACTCTTCAAGATCACATGGCTAAACACCATGCAGCTTTCAATCTTTCCTTAAATATATCTTCTCCTCGTTTATCTTTTAAACCCATTGTTCTTAACCTTCTTTTGAACGTTACCTTTCCCAGAATCTAAAAATCTTTCATACGAATGTATGAACAAGGAGCAGAAGTAGGCCATTCAGCCCCTCGAGCCTGCTTCACCATTTAATATCATGGCTGATCTGATAGTAACCTGAAATCTGCATCCCACCTACTGCCAAGAACCTACCACCCCCTTGCTAACCAAGAATTTATCCACCTCTGCCTTAGAAATATTCAAAGACTCTGCTTCTACCATCTTTTCAGGAAGAGAGTTCCAAAGATTAACGACCCTCTGACTGAAAAGAATTTGCCTCATCTCTGTTTTAAAAGGACGACCCCTTATTTTTAAACAGTGATGCCTAGTTCTAGATTCTTCCACAAGAGGAAACATCCTCTCCATATCCACCCTGTCAAGACCTCTCAAGATCTTGCATGTTTCAATCAAGTTGCCTCTTGCTCTTCCAAACTCCAGTGGATACAAGCCTAGTCTGTCCAACCTTTCCTCATACGACAACCCACCCATTCCAGGTATTAGTCTGGTAAACCTTCTCTGAACTGCTTCCAATGCATTTACATCCTTCCTTAAATAAGGTGACCAGTACTGTACACAGTATTCCAAATGTAGTCTCACTAGTGCCCTGTACAACTGAAGCATAACTTCCCAAATTTTGTATTCAACCCCCCTCGCAATAAATTATAACATTCTATTAGCTTTCCTAATTACTTGCTGTGCCTGCATACTAGCCTTTTGTGATTCATGCACTCGAACGCCCAGATCCCTCTGCGCCTCAGAGCTCTGCGATCTCTCACCATTTAGATAAAATGCTTCTCTTTTAATCTTCCTGCCAAAATGGACAAATTTCACATTTTCCCATGTTATACTCCATCTGCCTGATCTTTGCCCACTCACTTAACCTATACATATCTGTTTGTCACCTCCTTATGTTCTCTTTCCAACTTACTTTCCTAGCTATCTTTGTTTATCACCAAATTTGGCAACCATCTCTTCAATCCCTTCATCCAAGTCATTTGTATAAATTGTAAACAGTTGAAGTCCCAGCACTGATCCCTATGGCACATCACTCATTACATCTGGCCAACCTGAAAAAATACCCATTTATGCCTACCCTCTGCTTCTGCATAGCCAGCCAATCTTCTTTCCATGCCAATATGTTACCCCCAATCCATGAGCTTATATTTTCCACAATAACCTTTGATGTAGCACTTTATCAAATGCCTTGTGGAAATCTAAGTACAGAATATCCACCAGTTCCCCTTTATCCACAGCACATGTTACTTCCTCAGGGAACTCCAATAAGTTGGTTAAATACGATTTCCCTTCCACAAAACTCTGCCTGATGACCTTCAGCGCTGCTATAACTTCTTCAATAAAAACTTCTAACATTTCCCCAGGGCAGATGTTAAGCCAACTGGCTTGTAGTTTCCAGCTTTCTGTCTCCCTCCCTTTTTGAATAATGGAGTTACATTTGATATCTTCTAATCTAATGGCACCTTCCCAGAATCTAGGGAGTTTTGGAAAATTAAAACCAATGCATCAACTATTTCATTAGACACTTCTTTTAAGACCCTAGGATGAAGTCCATCAGGACCCAGGTCTTGTCAGCCTGCAGCTCCAACAAGTTACTCAGCATCACTTCTCTGGTGATTATAATTTTCCTGACTTCCTTCCCCACTTCCATTTCCTGGTTTATAGCTGCTTCTGGGGTGTTACTTGCATCATTTATAGTGAAAGCTGATGCAAAATAGCTGTTCCATTAATCTGCCATTTCCTTGTTTTCCATTATCAATTCTCCAGACTCACTTGCTATAGGACCAATGCTCACTTTGTTAACTCTTTTCTATTCTAAATATTTATAAAGACTCTTATCATTTGCTTTTATATTTCTGACTAGCTTTCCCTGATACTCTAATTTTTCCCACCTTATTGGTCTATTAGTCATTTTTTGCTGTTCCTTGTATTCTGTCCAATTTTCTGGCCTTCCACCTTTCTCTGCACAATTATATGCTTTTAAAAAAAAATTGATACTATCTTTAACCTTTCTAGTTAAGCATGGATGATGTCTGTCCCTTGGATGACTTCTTCCTCTTTGGAAAGTATCTATTCTGTTCATTCTGAAATATCCCCTTAAATATTAGCCACCGCATCTCTTTTGACCCATCCCTTAACCTAATTTGCCAATTCACTTTAGCCAGCTCAGCTTTCATGCCCTCATAATTGTCCACATTTAAGTTTAAAAACTTAGTCTCAGGCCCACTCCTCTGCCTCAAACTGAGTGTAAAATTCAATCATATTATGGTGGCTGCTACCTTGGGGTGCCTTCACAATGAGATCATTAATTACTCCCATCTCATTGCACAATACCAGGTCTAGCATAGCCTGCTCTCTGGTTGGCTCCAGAACATGCTGTCCTAAGAAACTATCCCGAAACCTCATCTAGGCTATATTTGCCCATCTGACTTTTCCAATCTATGTGTAAATTAAAATCTCCCATGATTATCACTGTGCCTTTCTGACAAGCTTCAATTATTTCTTCCTTTATGCTCAACCACTCTATGTGGTTACTGTTAGGGGCCGTGTACCAACTCCCACAAGTGACTTGTTACCTTTACCGCTTCTCATTCTCTACCCAAACCGTTTCCACATCCTGGCTTCCTGAATTTAGGTAATCCCTTTCTATTGTGTTAATACCATCACTAACTACTAGAGCCACCTCCTCCACCTTTTTCTCACTTCCTGTCCTTCATAAATATTCTGTATTCAGCTCCCAATCCATGTCCTCCTGCAGCCATGTCTCCGTAATGGCTATTAAATCATAATCATGTTGTCATTATCGCCAGCACTTTCAGGAAAAATAAACTTAATAATTATGCTTTATTTATTTATGACCTTCACCAGTTGTAAAACTTCCTGTTATGTCTCTTTGAAATTCAACAGCTAAAAATGTAACACCTTATCTTTCTCCTAATGCAAATTCCTATTTATGCTGTATCTACTGGGATCCCATCTCAGCTTATTTATTTCAGCTTATCCATTTCCACTTCAAAATGCCTGCTTTTACACCTAACCCCTTTGATGGTTTAAACATTGCAGCCTGATGGTCTTCAGTTTAATTAAATTAGGCACACATACACAAGCACAATGTACACACAGCCGCCACAAGCCTGCTTCACAACAGTAATATTGGAAAAAATGATATTTCCTTAATAATGGTCACCATTACTGCAAGTAGCTTTCAATTCCAAATGTATTAATTGAGTTAATCCCACTAGCTGCTGTGGTGGGATTTGAACAGCTGTTCCCCTAAACATTAGCCAGAGCCTCTGGATTTCTAGTCCAGTGACATTAACCACTACTGCACAATCTCCCCAATGGGGTTTACTCTTTTTTATATTACAACAGTAAACTTGTAAAATGCTTCAGCTAATTTGTGCACAAGAAGTTTCTACATTGGGATCATAACTGCATAGCCTGTGCTTTAGTGATGTTGGTTGATGTAAATATTGGATATGACAAAATTGGACTTTGCACTGATCCCTCTAGGGTACATCACTTGAAACGTTGCAGTCTGAGCAACATCTGTTAACCCGGCCCACTGTTCCCTGTCCATCAACCATTATTTTGTCTTAAGTTCTTGTATTTCCTATTGGGACCTTGCTTTTGATATTTTATAACAAGCTTCTTAAGAGAGACCTCACTGAACATCTTCTGAAACCCATATAGACTCCTGTTTTCTTTGAACTGTTTTCTTTGAACTGTCCCATCAGCCAATTCTCAACAATAACTCTAGCAAATCTGTCAAACACAACTTGTCTTTAACAATTCCATGCCTACAGTCCCTGATTTATCCTTGTATTTCTAAGTGCTGAAGATCTTTATCTCAAATAATGGTTTCCAAAAATTTGTCGCCACTAAGTGGATATATTTTTAATCTGGTGTTATATTGAAAACCCTGCAGTCTGCTGGACAAAAAATTGCGTGCCTAAAAATAATTTTAAGAAGTTGTGGTCAGTCCCTCTGTGAGCAACTGTCTGACTTCCCAGAGTGCATAAGAGCATAAAAAATAGGTCGTACAGACCCTTGAACTTAATGTGCTATTTAATAAGATAGTGACTGAACTTCTACATCAGTTCCTCTTTCTCACAGTAACTCTCTATATTCTTTGATTCCCTTAGTGCCAAAAAACCTACCAACCTTGGTCTTGAATACACTCAACACTAGAGCATTCATAACCTCTTAGGGTAGAGAATTCCGAAGATCCAGAACTCCCTGAGTGAAGAGTATTCTTCTCCTCACAGATCCAAATGGTTGACCCCCTTTTCCTGGGACCATAACAGCTAATTCTAGACTCTTTAGCATGGGAAGCAGCGGCCATAATTTTCCTGCCATGGGGAGGTGAGTCCTGGTGCATGCAGGCTGGAAAAACCCTGGAAATTGATGTTAAGTCAGGACTGAGACGTCACCTGCCCTCTTCGGGCTTTCTTCGGGGTGGATCTCAAGCATTTCAGGTTGGGTCTGGTGGGGAACCGATTGGACCGATTAATTAGGCAATTAAGAGTCTTTTTAACTATGAATTTCTTCTTTCCGAACTTCCAGGCTGTGTTCACCAGGGTCACCAAGGCGAGTGCATGGCAGGAAGAACTTCTTCAGTGAAACTGACAAGCTGTGAATGCTTTGACCAGTTACATTGAAGAGTTCCGGCCATGGCTAGGTAGGAGGTGGCTGTTCTTATCACTTCTTCTCGCAGAGAGTGCTATCACCGCTTGACAACTTCATGGAAGGCAATTCACCTGTCCAGTATTTTGCTCACTTTCAGTTGCATTTCCCTTCTCCCACCTTCACCACGGCTGGGAGCAGATTGTGCAGATCCACCTCTGCTGAGTGTCGCGAGCAGAGCCCACACCACCACTAACCACTCCATCAGGAGCAGGAGCAACACCAGCAGCAACACAGGATACCTGTTGCTGAGCCGCGTGGTCCTCCACAGAGCAGTGGATACCGAGATCCAGCTGGAAGGAGGTGAGACCCTCGACACAGGGTCTACAAGCAGAGAATTGGCTCTCCCAATGTGTGAGAACTGGTGGCAGTTCTCACCAACACCACCACCCCGCTTTGCTGGGGTGTCCTGGGAGCCCAGACTCCCTACCCCCTTTTCCACCCCCCCCTTCCCAAACTCTGCGCCTCCCCCCACTGTCCAGGGAGCCTGGACTTCTCTCCCTGCCCCCCTCCCCCAACTTGCCACACACACTGTTCAGTGTGAATGGATGCCTGATTATTGAGTGGATGTTGGGAGAGAACAGGATTAAATCTTGGCTTTGATGTCCTCCATTAGCCACTAGTTTGGCTGTGCTCACCCTCTAGGTGCTCTCATGTAAAGTGTCCACTTGAGCATCGCACCAAAGGGCTGCCGGCCCTTTTTTGCACAAACTGGCTGGCCCCTTCATCTCCAAAATAACACTTCAAGAGATTGGAATGACTGTGAAGCACCTTCTGGAAAACATGAGATGCTCTGAGTACGTTTTGTGTAAACACACTCCAGCTTCAAGTCCAAGCTTTCAGGGAAAGGAGTGGGTGAAAATTGGCAAGAAGTGAACCTTGGTTCAATACTTCAACAGGTGGTTTCACTGATATTTATAAATTCCCAAAGCTGCCTTTTGTCTACCAAGGAAAACCAGATTTCAGAGTGAAAGCTTCTTTTATGCCAGCTTGGCTCAGTAGTGTTCTTTCCTCTGGCTGTTGGTTCCATTCCCACGTCAGTCTCTTTTCATGCTTTATGATAGCACTCCATTGCAGTACAGAGAGAGCATCATATTGCTGGGTGTGCCAGCCTTCAGATAAGGTATTTAAACTAAGGTCCTCTCTCCCATCTCTATCCACTGCCCCACCCCCCCACTCCCCCCTCCCCCCTTCCCCAGCCTGCTCAGTAGTTCAGGTGGGCATAAAGATCCCATGCCATGATTGAGAGAAGAGTGGGGGGTTCTCCTGACCCCCTGGCCAATAATGCTCCTTCAACCTACATCAAGAATTGATTTATTGCTCATCTTGTTGCTGTTGGTTTTGATCTTACTGTGCACAACGGCTGACGTAACGGTTAGCATACTTCGTTTTCTGTGATGTGCTTTGAGGTGTTTCTGAGAGACAGGGTAAGGTGTTAGATAAATGCAAATTTTTGTTTTCAAGAGCAGCTGCTAAATCAGCCGATAATGTTGTCACACGACTTACTAACATACACAGGGAGTCTAAAATTAGTAAAGTGAGGGAGCCTTTATTTTTCTTCTAAATGTTGATATTTCACAAAATACACAATTGTCTTTTGCCTCTGACATTTAAAGTTTAATAGCAGTGAACATCCTGTATGGGAATCAACTGAATGCAACAGAGCTCCTTAATTCTCTCCGTCACAGGACTTGACACATGATATGTTACCAGCAGCACAGTCTTGGATGAGCTGAAGCTCACAGAAGCTGGTGGGTGGGAAATAGTCAAGTCTTTAGGTGACAAGGGCATGTTTGAGAGCTTCAGTGGCAGGTGGGCAGAAGTGGATGATATGGAGGTGGAAGTTGTCTTTATAACAGATAGTACTTGTTGTTAGATACTTAGCTTAGCGTTGACTAGGAGGTCGAGACTGTGAACTGTCTGGTTCAGCCTAAAACCGTGGCTGGGGATAGGGGGGTTGAGCTCCAGTGTTCCCCAGGACTCAGCTGGAGGAGATTGTGCTTCATCTAAGATTCTATTGCATAAGTGACCTGGAGCCAAAATAGCTGGTGGAGGAGTCATGAGAGATGGTGGAGAGGCACCAGTTGTGTGGCATTGGCATATATGTGAAAGCTGACCCCATGGCTGTGGATGGTTTTACCAAGAGGACAGCTGAGGAAGAGGATGGTTGAGGGGGGGGGGCAGGATGCAGGAAGATGCCCAAGGACGGATCTGTGTAGGACTCCAGAATTAACGGTGGGGAGATAGGAAAGGAAGCCATTGCTGGAACTCTTGGCTACGATTTGATGTGATATATGTTGTTGTTGCCTTTTGCTTCCCAATTGTTGTTAATAATCACACCACAGGCTTTAGAAGATCAGAACTCTTTCAGTTTAATTTTGTCATTCTGCCTTAAACAATAGAAGGTCCGAGATTGAACTGATTCTGATATACATCACGAGTCCCTGGTGTAGCTGTGAAATATGGCTCCCTGGAACACCACAGAATAACATTAGCTCCTAGCTAAGTAGTTCCTAGCTATTTACAGACACTTACATATAATACTACAATGTATAACAATAGGTAAGAGGTGGAACCACACAAGTACAATCCATCTGAATTGGAAAACAGAGACGAGGGGTTGATGGGGATGACACGTTTGAGATTGTCAAAGGTCAAGGAGGATAAAAGAGATGATGCATCACAGTCACTGAGGATGTAACTTGTGACTTTAATTAGGGGCCTTTCAGTGCTTTTGAAACCTGACTGGAGTGAATTAAACGTGGATTTACATGGGGTTGAGAGATTGGCACAAATTTGGGAGGATGGCAACACTTCCATTGACTTGGGAGAGAAAAGGGATGTTGAAGATGGGGGCAGTAGTTTGCAGAGTTTTAAAAGTGTGCGAGACAGTATGAAAGGAGAGGGAACCATTTACAATGTCAGTTAACATGGGGGGCAGGAAGGGAGATTGGGTAGTTAGTAGTTTAGGGAGAATGGGGGTCAAGGGAGCAGTCAGTGTGTTTCCTGCACAATGAACATCAGGGAGATAGAAGAGAAACTGAAACAAGTCATGGGTTTATGGCTCAGGCAGCGGATTGGGGGAGGGGAGCATGGGGGCGTCTGGGGGAGATTTGGCTTGGTGGGTAAGAGGGAAAAGAAAGCAGCTAAGGCAGCTAGACAGATGGTGCCAATCTTAGTGAGCAGAACATGACTGCCGTGCACTTGTTGGAGGTGAGATTGGAGGAGCGGGGAGAGAGATTTAAGGAGATGTTGGTGGTGGAGACAAGAAGCTGGGGTTATCTTTGAACTCCTGGCTAATCCTGAGGTGTCTGTGTCTGTCTGTATCAGAGGAGACTGAGGCTTGACTGCACTTGAGATTCTTTTCCCAGTTCTCTTCTTCCTATTCTGAAATAAAGTACTTCACACTTGATGTAAAACTGCTGCTGCGGTCATTCTGTCCATCTGCTTCATCTATCTGTCCTCTTACAATTCACTATAACTCCAAGATCATTTTATTGGCAAACTTAGATTGACTCTTCTCTATTCCCAGATCCTAGATATTGGAAAAGTTGCGGCCCAGATTGATTGAATTTATTCTCATTCCTACTGTAAGAATGTCTTTTATACCTTCCATCCAGATGGTTGTGAGGCTGCCTCCAATTCAATGCATCTTTCCATGTTTTAGATTTTGTCATTTTTTTTTTTAAGAAACTTTCTCCAAAGAACTTTTAATGTTGGGGTTTTTAAACAAAATGTATTCACACCCAGGATTGAAAAAAAAAACAGATTATAGTTAATAGAAGTTGTTTTCCCTGAAGACTGCACACAATAAGCAATTCATTAGTCTGGAGTGGTAATCGATAAAGAGCTCATGTCCGTTCTGTAGGTAAGTCTCTGGCCCTAGATACTCAGCAGGACATGCCTGGCAGGCTTTTTTTTGATTGTGGACAGGGTGAGATGTCGTCTAGACTAACAAAGGGTGGGAGAAGACAGGTTTAAGCCTGTTAGGAATTAAAATATGAAATATTGCTGAAAAGAGAGATATGTTGCTGAATGAGTTTGCTAATGGCTACACTAACAACCAATTTAAGATAATCAGTCAAGCTCATAACGTGGCTCATTTATGCTTGCTATAAGTGACATACATTCAGACGCAGGGACCTGCTGTCTGCAAACAAAAGGAATATGTTCAAGCCTTGAGCCTTTTTTGAAGTACCCTGGAGCTCGTGGAGTTTATAGTTCCCTGTTGCTTTCTCCATGGCAACACCTCAGCCATTTAGAGTAGACTTGTCAACCAGTCAGCGTGCTTTTCTCCTGTAATATAAATTGCTGTGATCGTTTGAAACTTGGCATTTTTACATTTGTCCCAATTAGTGCAAGATGAAGAGTTTTGGCAACATGTCTCTTTTTTTCAATAGTATGCAAATTCTGTACTACCAAGCGACTGTTAAAATATGGAAGGCCAGCTTTCTCAGCTGGAAGCTGACCTGAAAGGACATGAGAAGTGAACATTGCAGCTTCTTTTCTCGATTCTGTGTTTCTTTTTTTACTGGTTCTGTGTTGATGAAGGGTAAGTTGAAGAGTCTTGAATTATGTTGTCACTCATGTTCTAACAAATAAACCGAGTTCTTGATTTGTCCTTGACCTTATCAGATGGTTCATCTGTTCCATGTGGTGAAAGATTGAGGAAGTGGAATTAAGGGCGTGTGTTAGAGACATGATATGCAGCACATGCCATTGTTGCAGCCACCTGAGGTCACAATGCCATACAATTAGACATTGGGCAGCATAAGCTAACCCTGGCATGTAAAGGGCATTAGGTGGAGATGGTCGAATAGTGGTAATGTCACTGGACTAGTAATCCAGAAACCCAGGCTAATGCTCTGGGAACGTGGGTTCAACTATAGCAGCTGGTGGAAAAATAAAATTTGGAATTGAAAGTTAGTCTTGGACCCATTGATTGTTGTTAAAAACCCATCTGGTTCACTAATGTCCTTTAGGGAAGGAAATCTGTCATCCTTATCGGCTCTGGCCTACATATGACTCTAGATTTACAGCAATGTGGTTGACTCTTAACCGCCTTCTGAAATGGCTTAGCAAGCCACTCAGTGAAAGAGCAATTAGTGATGGGCAACAATTGCTGGTCTTGCCAGCAGTACTCACATCCCATGAAAGAATATGAAAAATAATCCAGCTACAGGGGTGGCTATCACTACTGAATTTGAAAGTACCTCACCAGGACCTAACACTGTAACGTGCACCAGTTGCAGTTAGCAACCTCAGGTGTGGAATTTCAAGTGCCTTCTGTAAAATCTGTGTATGCAACATCTGCTGATCCTCTCTCTACCAGCTCAGTGACTGTCAAAGAGTCTATTACCTTTAGTGAGACATGATCTACCTTTCACTGAACAGTGCTGATTCTCCCTAATCAGCTTATACATTTCTAAGTGCTTACCCACTCTGTCACCAGTGATGGATTAGAGCAAATCTTCCCACGAGCGATCTTCCCAACCTTGCTCGTAGTTTCTTGGTTTGCCACTCCTTTCTTTTTGAATAAGGTACAAAGTTTCCTACCTCCTAATCTTTTGGCAAAATTGAATGAATTTTGACGGATACCACCTGATGCTCCTCACTTGTTTCTTGTTTACTATCTTTGGATGAGAAATGGGTGTGGAGATTTTCCCAGCTTCAATCCCACTGTCTTATCCATTAGTTTTTCTGTTTATGTTGATCCCTGTAAATCTTTTCCCTTCACTAATCTGTTGTCTATTCTCCAAACTTGCGGGCTTCTATGTATCTCTGGTATTGAATTTTCCTCCATTTTGATGACCAAGAATAAAGTATTAATTTAGTATTCAGCCATGTTCCTACCCTCTACTGCCCCTCTGACTGTGCCCTCTCTACAGCATTTAGTATAGTCGACTATGCCATCCTCTTTCAACATCTCTGTTCCCCCATTGTCTATCTCCGTGGGACCTACATGCCCCGCAATTACCTACCCAAACATAGTCACAGCACCTCGAGCAATAGCTGCTTTTCCTCTCTCACATGGGCACTTCCAGAGTCTCCAAGATCTACCTTTGCTCGGAGCAGGAGAAGGCCATTCAGTCTTTCAAACCTATTCCTCTATTCAATTAGTTCATGGTTGACCTGTTTCTTAACTTTATTTACCAGCCTTGGTCTCCTAAGCCTTCATAGCCTTGCCTAACAAGTCTATAAATCTCAGCTTTGACATTTTCAGTTGACCTCCCTGGTCACAACAGCTTTTTGAGGAACAGAATTCCAGATTTCCACGAGCCTTTCTGTGAAACAGTGCTTACTGATATTGTTCCTGAACAGCCAAGCTCTCATTTTAAGATTATGCCATTTTGGCATGACACCATTTGCATGCTATTTCACTATAAGATCATCTGCACACATCGGGGCCAGCCTCTACACATATGTCAATGATACCCAGCCCTGCTTCTCCTCCCTGCTTTCCAACCACGGTGGTTGACAGGGCCCTCAACCGTGTCCGGCCCATCTCCTGTGCATCCGCCCTCACACCTTCCTCTCTCTCCCAGAACCATGATAGGGTCCCCCTTGTCTTCACTTATCACCACACCAGCCTCCACATTCAAAGGATCATCCTCCGCCATTTCTGCCAATTCCAGCATGATGCCACCACCAAACGCATCTTCCCTTCACCCCCCCGGCGACATTCCTCAGGGATTGTTCCCTCCGGGACACCCTGGTCCACTCTTCCATCACCCCCTCAACCCTGTCCCACTGCACCTTCCCATGCAACCGCAGAAGGTGCAACACCAGCTCCTTTACTTCCCCTCTTCTCACTGTCCAAGGACCCAAACATTCCTTTCAATTGAAGCAGCATTTCACTTGCACTTCCCTCAATTTAGTCTACTGCATTTGCTGCTCCCAATGTGGTTTCCTCTACATTGGGGAGACCAAACGCAGACTGGGTGACCGCTTTGCAGAACACCTTCGGTCTGTCCGCAAGCATGACCCAGACCTCCCTGTCGCTTGCCATTTCAACACTCCACCTTGCTCTCATGTCCACATGTCCGTCCTTGGCCTGCTGCATTGTTCCGGTGAAGCTCAATGCAAACTGGAGGAACAGCACCTCATCTTCCGACTAGGCACATTACAGCCTTTCGGACTGAATATTGAGTTCAACAATTTTAGATCATGAACTTTGTCCTCCATCCCCATCCCCTTTCCGATCCCCCTTTTTTCCAATAATTTATATAGATTTTTCTTTTCCCACTTATTTCCACTATTTTTAAATGTATTTCCATCCATTGTTTTATCTCTACCTTTTAGTCTATTTCGATCCCTTCCCCCCACCCCACCCCCATTAGGGCTATCTGTACCTTGCTTGTCCTGCTTTCTACCCTTAATGTCACCTATTATCACATTCCTTAGATAATATCACCACCTTCAACACCTCTTTGTCCTTTTGTCTATGACATCCTTTGGTTATCTCCACCTATCACTGGCCCTCTATCCAGCTCTACCTGTCCCACACCCCCTTAAACCAGCTTATATTTCACCTCTTTTCTACATTTCCTTAGTTCTGTTGAAGAGTCATACGGACTCGAAACGTTAACTGTGTTCCTCTCCGCAGATGCTGTCAGACCTGCTGAGTTTTTCCAGGTATTTTTGTTTCTGCTTCTCCTCAAGCTGCTTTAACTGCCTCTGAATTGGTGACTCTCTTAGTTGATGTCCAGTCTTGGATAGAGTCTTAAGTTCCTTCACCTTAACTTTGGGGAAAACAAAGACATAATTTTTGGCCTTACCCACAAGTTCTGTCTCCATGTCACTGATTCCATTCTCCCTTTGCTGGCCTTTCTTGGGCTGAAGCAGAAGGATCACAGGTCTGGTGTCCTGTTTGGTCCTGAATAACCGCGGGCCATTGGGAGCTTTTCGAGGCAGAAATTTCCAGACTTCCATGGGGGCCATAGAAGCGATGTGAGAGAGCGAGAGTTTGGGGGGCATAAAAGTGGCGAGAGCTTGGAGCCATAAAAGCAACACGAGAGTGCGAAGGTTCGGGGCCATCAAAGCGGCGAGAGAGGGGTGAGAGCTCAGCTGGGTATTACATAGTCTGTGGGTTCAGAGCCACATTCAGAAACAAAAATCGAGGTGTAATAACACATGGAAGTTTTAAGTTGATTGGCTGGCGAGTATTGCTGCTTAGGGACTGAGTTTAAACAACTGGCAGATTAAAAGTGATAAAGGTATTACATATTATTAACTAACAAGTGAATAGCTGGTTGAGTCTTACATTTTATTTTTAGGAACATAGGAACAGGAGAAGGCTGTTCAGCTCGTCGAGCCTGCTCCGCCGTTCAATATGATCATGGCTACTCGAACACTTCAATGCCTTTTACCCACACTATCTCCGCAACCCTTTACATTATTGTTAATCAGAAATCTATCAAACTCTACCTTAAACATACTCAATGACTGAGCTCACTGCCCTCTGGGGTAGAGAATTCAAAAGATTCACAACTCTCCGAGTAAATAAATTTCTCCTCATCTTGGTCCTAGGTGGCTTCTCCCTTATTTTGAAATTGTGTCACATGGTTCTAGACTCCCCAACCAGGGGAAACATCTTACCTGTATCGACTCTGTCTACTCCTTTAAATATTTTGTAGGTTTCAATGAGATTATCTCTCATTCTTTGAAACTCTAGAGAAGACAGGCCCAGTTTTCCCAATCTCCCGCCATCCCCGGAACAAATCTGGTGAACCTTCATTACACTCCCTCTATGGCAATAATATCCTTTCTGGGATAAGGGGACCAAAACTGCACACACCACTCCAATTCCGGTCTAACCAAGCTTCTATACAATTGAAGCAAGACTTCACTGCTCCTGTACTCAAATCCTCTTGTGATAAAGGCTGACATTACATTCCTAATAGCTTGCTGTACCTGCATGTTAACCTTCAGTGACTTATGGACAAAGACACCCAGGTCCCTTTGTACATCTACACTTTCTAATCTCTTACCGTTTAGGAAATAATCTGCACATCTGTTCCTTCTACCAAAGTTGAGATCCTCACATTTTTCCACGTTATATTCTATTTGCCATGTTCTTGCTCACTCATTAAGTTTGTCCAAATCCTCTTGTAGCTGCTTTACATCCACGAACTTGGAAATATTACATTTGGTCCCTACATCCAAATCATTTCTATATATTGTGAACAGCTGGGGTCCATATACTGATCCTTGTGGTACCCCACTGGTCACTGCCTGCCAATGTGAGAATGACCTGTTTATTCTTACTCTCTGTTTTCTTCCTGTTAGCCGATGCTTAATCCATGCCAGTATATCGCCTCCTTTCCCATGTGCTTTTAATTTGCTAATCAACCTCCTGTGGGGGACTTTGTCAAAAGCCTTCTGAAAATCCAAGTATACCACGTCCATTGACTCTCCTTTATCAATTTTGTTGGTAACATCCTCAAAAAACTCCAACAAGTTTGTCAAATATGATTTCCCATTCGCAACCCCATGCTCACTATGCCCAATCAGATCGTGATTATCTAAGTATCCATTTGTCACATCCTTTATAGTAGATTCTAGCATTTTGTCTACTACTGATGTAAGGCTAACAGGTCTGTAGTTTTCTGTTTTCTCCCTTCCTCCCTTCTTAAATAGTGGGGTGACATTTGCTACCTTCCATTCTTCAGGAACCATTCCAGAATCTATAGAATTTTGGAAAATGATTACCAATGCATTCACGATCTCTATAGCAACCTCTTTCAACACTCTGGGATGCAGAATATCATTCCTCAGGGACTTATCAACTTCCAGTCTCATTAATTTCTCCAATACAACCTTATTTATACTAATTTCCTTCAACTCCTCATTCTCCCTAGTCCCCTGGATCTCTAAATCTGGGTGATTTCCTGTATCTTCCTCAGTGAAAATAGATAAAAAGTAATCATTTAGCTTCTCTGCCATTTCTCTATTCTCTATTATGAATTCCCCTGACTCTGGCTGTAATGGACCCACATTTGTCTTAGCCAAAAGCTTCCTTTTTACATACCTAGAGAAGCTTTTACCGTCTATTTTTATGTTCTTTGCTTGATTACATACATATTCTATTCTCCCATTCTTTACCAGTTTCTTGGTCTTCCTTTTCTGTATTCTAAAAACCTCCCAGTTGTCAGGTTTACCACTACTTCTGGCAACTTTATAAACCCTGTCTTTTAATCTTAACTTCCTTTGCCAGCCACGGTTGACTGACTTTTTTTGGGTTTTTGCACCTTGAAGGAATGTATTAGTGCTGTAAGCTATGTAATAGTTCTTTGAAGACTATCAGTAGCCTATATACAATCATACTTTTTAATGCATTTTCCCACATGCCTTCATAATTCCCTTTTATTCAATTTTAACACCCTTGCTTCAGATTGAACAACCTCACTTTCAAACTTTCTATCATATTGTGGTCACTCATCCCTAAAGGTTCTTTTATAACAAGATTATTAATTAGCTCTTTTTCATTACACAATTCTAAATCTAAAATAGCCTGTCCTCTAGTCGGCTCCTCAACATACTGCTCGAGAAAACTATCCCTAACACACTCCAGAAACTCGTCTTCTACAGCATTAGTGCTCAATAGGTTTACCCAGTCTACATGCAGATTGAAGTCACCCATGATTGCTGAATTACCTATGCTACATGCTTCTCTCATCTCCTGATTAATACCATGCTCCACATTTACCATTACTATTTGTTAGCCTATAAACAACTCCAACCAATGTCTGCTGCCCTTTGCTGTTTCTTAGCTCTACCCAAACAGATTCAACACATTGTTCTTCCTATCTGAGATCCTCCCTTATTATCAGTGCAACTCCACCTCTTTTCCCTTCTTGTCTGTCCTTCCTAAATGTAGAATAACCTTGAATATTCGGTTCCCAGTCTTGGTCACCTTGCAACCATGTTTCCGTAATGGCAATTATATCATACCCATTTACCTTTATTTGTGCCTTTAGATTATCTACCTTATTGAGTGCTGCATGCATTCAGGTAGAGTGCCCTTAACTTTGTCTTTTTGACATAATTCCACATTTGAAGCATACTCAGTGCTCTGCTTTGTTTCTCCCGCCTTCTAGTCTCACTACTACTTCCTGTTACCAACTTTACTTCCTTCCAGTTTGGGTCACCCCTCAGATTCCCACCCCACTGACAAGCAACAGCACGAGCAAATCTGCCTGTGACTATATCAGTCCCAGCCCTGTTAAAGATGTATCTTGTCCAGCTTGTACAGTTCCCACCTGCTCTAGAACCGGCCCCAATGCCTCAGAAATCAGATGCCCTCCCTCCTAAACCAGTTGTCCAGCCATGTATTTAATGGATCAATCCTCCTATTCCTAAACTCACTAGCACATTGCACTGGGAGTAATCCTGAGATTACCGCTCTTGAGGTCCTGCTTTTTAATTTCCTTCCTAACTCCCTGAAATCTGCTTTCAGGACCTCATCCCTCTTGCTACCTCTGTTGTTGGTACCAATGTGGACCACAGCTTCTGGCTCATCCCGCTCCCCCTGAAGGATGTCCTGCAGCTGCTCCGTGACATCCTTGACCCAACACCAGGGAGACAACACACCATCCTGGAGTCACATTTACTGCTGCAGAAATGCCTGTCTGAACCCCTGAGTATGGAATCCCCTCTCACTGTTGCCCTTCCATTCTTCATCCTCCCTTCGGTACAGCTGAGCTGCCCGTGGTGCCACAGGCTTAGCTCTGGCTGCACTTCCCCTGTGGAATCATCAGCTTCATCAGCACCCAAAATGGAAAACCGATTACCAAGCAGGATAGACCTGGGGGCTCCTGCACTACCTGCCTGGTTCTCTTAAACTGCCTGGTGGTCACCCATTCCCTCTCTGGCTGTATACTTCTGACTTGCGGTGTGACCACCTTCCAAAACCCGAAACTAAAGCTTGTGCAGCTTACGACAATTCCTACAGATGTGTTTGTCTGGGACACATGGTGCACTCATGACTTCCCACATACCGCAGGATGCACAGTCCACTTTGCCAAGCTGACCTGCCATCCTGTAACTCTAAAAATTAGAGTAAGTAGAATGAGTAGAATAAATTACTAGTAACAACTTTACTATGATTACACTAACTTTATCTTTCTTTGGTTTACTTTATTGCTTTATTTCACTTTGGCTTGATTTAACTTTACTTCCCTATTGATAGTGTTCCTTACTGAAGTTCAAATAGCTACTTCTTTATAAATGATACGTTTTTCTAGTTTTAAGCTATTTAAACACACTCCCTAACAGCAGCTTCTCACCAGCCAATGAACTTACAGTTTTCCTGTGATGTCATTCCTGAATCTTTTTCAAACTCAGCCTGCTGTCCGAGTAGAGGTGGCCCTCGGGTCTGGCTGTCTCTGCTCCCGGAAGGTGAGTCATGTAAGGTTTATTATATGGTCCACCACTCCACTTCTAATTTCCACCCCTCTATCACCCTCACATGGTCCATCTCCGACACTTCCCTCCCTTTCCTTGACCTCTATGTCTCCATTTCTGGTGAAAGACTGTCCACCACTATCCATTCCAAGCCCACCAACTCCCACAGCTGCCTCGACTACAGCTGCTCACACCCTGCTTCCTGTAAGGACCCCATCCCATTCTCTCAGTTCCTTCGCCTCTGTCGCATCTGTTCCGATGATGCCACTTTCCTAAACAGTGTTTCTGACATGTCTTCCTTCTTCCTTGACTGAGATTTCGCACCCACTGTGGCTGACAGAGCCCTCAACCATGTCCGACCCATCTTCCGTGCCTCTGCCCCCACACCTTCATCTCTCTCCCAGAACCATAATCCCCTTGACCTGACTTTTAACCCCACCAGCCTCCGCATTCAAAGGATCATCCTCTGCCATTTCCGCCGACTCCAGCATGATGTCACCACCAAACGCATATTCCTCTCACCGCACCCCCCCCCCACTGTCAACATTCTGTAGGGACCGTTGCCTTTTGGACACCCCACCCAACTCCACTCCTCCATCACCCCCAACATCTCATCCTCCTCCCACGGCACCTTCCCATGCAATCGCAGATGATGCAACACCTGCCTCTTTACCTCCTCCCTCCTCACCATCCAATGGCCCAAACACTCCTTTCAGGCGAAGCAGCCATTCACTTGCACCTCGTTCAATTTGGTCTACTGCATTCGCTGCTCCCAATTCCTCCTCTAGAGACCTCTCTACATTGGAGAGACAAAATGCAGACTGGGAGACTGCTTTGCGGAACACCTTCGATCTGTCCACCATCATGACCCAGCTCTTCCTGTCGCTTGCCATTTCAACACACCACCCTGCTCTCATGCCCACATGTCCGTCCTTGGCCTGTTGCAATGTTCCAGTGAAGCTCAATGCAAACTGGAGGAATAGTACCTCATCTTCCGATTAGGCTCTTTACAGCCTTCAGGACTTAACATTGAGTTCAACAACTTCGGACCATGAACTCTCTCCTCTCTCTTCACCCCTTTTTTAATCCCTTTTTGCAAAATTGATTTTTATTTTTATCCACTTTTTAAAAATTCATTTTTATTTTTATTCATTTATTCATTATTTCATCCTCATTTTTATCCCCCTTTTATACCATTTTCGATCCTTTTTTCCCCCACCACCGTCCCTTCCCCCCACCCCACCTCCACAGGGGCCATCAGTCACTTGTTCATGTTATTCTTTTCAGAGTTCTTACCCTTGTTCTGCTATTATTGCATTCTGCTTTCTTACCTTTGCCACTATCAGCACCTTTTTTAGCCCCTACCACTACCATTAAATCCCCCTTTGTCCTTTTGTTCATGACATCTTTGTCAACATCTCCTTTGTCCCCACTATTGCTGGCCTTCTATCCAGTTCTACCTGTCCTACTCCTCTTAAACAGTATAAATTTAATCACATTTTAATTTCTCTTCAGCTCTGAACAAGGGTCATACGGACTGAAAATGTTAACTTTGTTTCTCTCTCCACAGATGCTGTCAGACCTGCTGAGTTTTTCCAGCATTTTCTGTTTTTGTTTAAGGCGTATTACTACTAGTAAGGCGTGTTAAATGTTAGGATTTATCAATATTAGTAAGGTTTATTAATAGTAAAGCTTACTGACAGCAGTAAGGTTTATTAGCAGTAGCAAGGTTAGCTAATAAATAGAGAAATGGCAGGGCTGCTCTGACCTCTAAAGTGCCCATGGTGTGCTATGCGGGAACACTAGGACGCCTCCCGTGTCCCTGGATAACCATTTGTGCAAAACGTGTCATCAGTTGCTGCAGCTTGAGCTCCAGGTTTCAGAACTTGAGTAGCAGCTGGCATCACTGCAGTGCATCCGTGAGGTTGAGAGCTTCATGGATAGCATGTTTATCGATGTGGTCATCCCACAGCTTAACACTATGCAGGGAGGGAGGGAATGGGTGACCACCAGGATGTCAATAAGGAACAGGCAGGTATAGCAGGAGTCCCCTGAGTGCATCCCACTCACCAAGCAGTATTTAGTTCAGGATACTGACGAGAGTGATAGTTCATCTGAGGAATGCAGCCAGGCCCATGGCACCACAGGTGGCTTGGTAGTACGAGGGGTTACAAGAAAGACTGGAAGAGCAATAGTGATAGGTGATTCGATTAGTTATGGAAATAAAATGATTTTCTGTGACTGCAGATATGAATCCAGGATGGTGTGTTGCCTCCTGGTGCCAGGCTCAAGAATGTCACTGAACGGTTGTAGAGCACACTGAGGGGGTGGGGGATGAGAGTGAACAGCCAGCAGTTGTGGTCCACGTTGGTACGAACAACATAGGCAGAAAAGAGTGATGTGTTCCAGCAGTCAGGATTTAGAGAGCTATAGGTAGGAAATTAGCAAGCAAGACCTCAAAAGTAGTAATCCCTTGATTACCCCCAGTATTATATGCCAATGGGTATAGAAATAGGAAGATAAAACAGATAAATGTGTGGCTGGAAAGATAGTATAGGAGGGACGGCTTCCTTGGGACATTGGTACTGGCTATGTGGGAAATGGCACCTGTACAGGTCAGGTGGGCTGCAACTGACAAGAGTCGGAAGAGAGTTTCTTGTGGGGTGTTTTGCTAGGGTAGGCTTTAAACTAACTTGGCATGGGTGTGGGAACCGGGCAGTAGTGTCAGAGGAATACCAAAGTGCACAGAATACTGAGAGAGATAATAAGGAATAGTAAGTTAGTAGATGGGTCAGAATAAGAGTGAAAGTAATAAAGTCTAAATCAGGGTTACTGTGTGTGTATGTGAATGCCTGGAGTGTGGTAAATAAGATTGGGGAGTTACAAGTGCAGATTGCCATGTGGAAATATGATAACATGGCAATAACAGAGACCTGGCTCAAAGAAGGGCAGGACTGGGTGTTCAACATTTCTGGATACAAGGTGTTCATGAAAGGTAGAAAAGGCAGAAAAGAGAGAGGGGAGGTGTAATTGATTAAGGAGAGCATCGAGGTGCTGGGGAAAGTGGATGACAAGGAGAGAATTATTTGGCTAGAGCTAAGGAACAAAAAAGGTGCAATTACGTTGCTCGGCAGTCTATAGGCCACCAACTATTGAGAAGATGTAGAGAAACAAATTTGTAAGGAAATTTGATACAAAAATTGCAGAGCAGTTATAATGGCAGGGGGCGGGGGGTTTTAATTTTTGAATATAGATAGCAGTAATGTAAAGGGCAGAGAGGGGCAAGAGTTCCCAGAGTGTGTTCAGGAGTATTTTCCACAGCAGTGTGTGTCCAGTCCAACAAGAAAGGAGGCACTGCTAAACCAAGTTCTTGGGAATGAGATGGGCCAAGTGGATCAAGTGTCAATAGGAGAACATTTAGGGGTGATCATCATATAGGGAGGTGGTGACGTAGAGGTATTATCACTGGGTTAGCATTCCAGAGACCCAGAGTAATGCACTGGGGGCTCAGATTGAATTCAATAAAAATCTGGAATTAAAAGTCTGACCCCAAAACTGATGCTGATTGTCGTAAAAACCCATTTGATTCGCTAATGTCCCTTAGGGAAGGAAATCATCTGTCCTTACCTGGTCTGGCGTACATGTGGCTCCAGTGTGCTTGACTCTTAAATGCCCTCTGATAAAGGGCAATTAGGGAAGGGCAATAAATGCTGGCCTAGCCAGCGATGTCCACATCCCATGAATGAATTAAAAAAAGGTCATTGTATCACAGAGTTCAGGTTGGCTATGGAAAAGGACAAGCAACAATCTAGAGTAAGAATAATTAACTGGAAGAAAGCCAATGTCAATGGGGTAAGAATGGAGAAATTGGAGTCAAAGGTTGGCAGGAAAAACAATCGGTGACCTTCAAAGAAGAGGGAGCTTGGGCATGGTCAAGGTATATTCCCTTGAAAGGAAAAGGTAGAGCAAAGAAATCCAGAGCTCCCTGGACGACAAAGGAGATAGAAATTAAGATAAAGAAGAAAATGTGTGCTTATGACAGATGTCAGGTAGAAAATACAATTGAGAATCGTTCTGAATACAGAAGGTTCAGAGGAGAATAGCAAATAAGAGAAGCAAAAAGGGAATGTGAAAAGAAACTGACAGTTAGAATAAAAGTGAATACCATATAAGTGTATAAATAGTCAAAGGTTGGTAAAAGGATGATTGGGGATCAAAAAGGGGATTTTCACATGGAGGCAGAAGGCACACTTTGTATCTGTCTTCACTAAGGAAGAAATGCTACCCAGGCCATAGTGAAAGAGGAGATAATTCAGACACTGAAAGGGTTAAAATTGATAAGGAGGGAGCTTGGATAGGCTGTCTGTACCGAAAGTGGACAAGGCACCAGGACCGGATGAGATGCATCCAAGGATACTGAGGGAAGTGAGAGTGGAAATTGCGGAGGCACTGGCTGTAATTTTCCAGCCTTCCTTGGTCTCATGGGTCATGCCAGAGGACTGGAGAATTGCAAACGTTACACCCTTGTTCAAAAAAGAGTGTAAGGATAAGCACAGCAACTATGTGCCAGTCAGTTCAGCTGCAGTGGTGGGGAATCTTCTAGAAACGATAATTTGGGACAACATTAATAATCACATGGACAAATGCAGGTTAATTAAGGAAAGTCAGCATGGATTTCCTAAGGGAAAATTGTATTTATCTAACTTGCTGGAGTTTTTTGAAGGGGCAACAGAGAGGGTTGAGGAGGGCAATGCTGTTGATGTGGTGTACGTGGACGTCCAAAAGGCATTTGATACAGTGCTGTACAAAAGGCTTGTGAGCAAAGTTATAGCTCATGAAATAAGTTACAGTAGCAGTGTGGATACTGAATTGGCTGAATGACAGGAAACAGGAAATAGTGGTTAATGGATGATTTTCAGGCTGGAGGAAGGTTTGTAGTGCAGCTCCCTGGGGGTCAGTGTTGGGAGCCTTGCTTTCCCTGATATATATTGATGACTGAGACCTTGGTATACAGGACAGAATTTCAAAGCTTGCGGATGATACAAAACTTGGAAATTTGTGAACCTTGAGGAGGATTGTGTAGAGCTTCGAAAGAACATGGACAAATTGGTGGAATGGATGGACAGGTGTTAGATGAAGTGCAATGAGGAGAAATGAAGAGATTTACCTAGGTAGAAAGAACATGGAGTAACAATACAAAATAAAAGCTACAACATTAAAGGAGGTGCAGGAGCAGAGGGATGAGGTGTATATATTGAGTCATTGAAGGTGGCAGGACAGGTTGAGAGAGTGATTAATAAAGCATACAGTATCCTGAGCTGTATTAATAGGGGCATAGAGTACAAGAGCAAGGAGGTTATGTTGAACTTGGGTAAGACACTAGTTCAGTCTCAGCTGGAGTATTGCATCTAGTTCTGGGGGCTGTAATTTAGGGAGGATGTGGAGGCATTGGAGACAGTGCAGAAAGGATTCATGAGATTGAGTCCAGGGATGAGGAACTTCAGTTATGTAGACAGATTGGAGATGTTGGGACTGTTTTCCTTGGAGAATAGAAGGCTGAGAGGAGATTTGATAGAGGTATTCAAAATCATGATGGGTCTGGACAGAGTGGATAGAGAGAAACTGTTCCCTCTCGTGAAAGGATGAGAACAAGAGGGCGTAAATTTAAAGTAACTGCGTATGGAAAAAATACTTTCACACAGCGAGCGGTTAAGGTCTGGAATGCACTGTTTGAAAGTGTAGCAGAGGCAAATTCAATCAAAGGATTCAAAAGGGAATTAGACTGTTATCGGAAAAGGAAGAATGTGCATGGTCGTGGGGAGAAGGTGGGAGAGTGCGCTGTAACAATTGTGGGCTTTTGGGAAACTTTGAGCATATTCCAAGGGGGAGGTTCTCCTTATGACATTCTTCCGCTTTCTGTAGTGGAGAGTTCAGCCTTTGCTGGTTCTTTTCTCCCCATCTGGCATGGCTTTGATTGAGAGCTTGCTCCATTGGGAACTGCATGCAAGAAAGCCCATGCCTTCTCACTCTGACCTCCTCACTTGGGCACTGATCTGACTCAGCTGTGGTGGCAGATTCTTTTCTTTGGCTGATTAGAAAAATACTGCAATATAATGGATGAGTGAGGGGATGAATGAGAGAGAGGCTTGGGATTGATTTTTTTTTGGGTCAATTGGCAGTTGTGGCTTTGTGGTATGTTGTGTGTGTGGCTCAGAAAGGTAAGTATTTAAAAAAAAAAGCATATGTTAATGCCTTTTGAAGAGTAATAGGGTGCAGGGAGCAATTGCTCAGCTATAATCTAATCACTAAGGTGATTCAGACAGTGTTAGAAACGCAAACTTAGATTCCAGCCTTGGAATTGTGGACTCTGTTGTGTTAGATGAGATGTAGCTAATGGTTATGTCGTCATTTCTTCCCACTGTCCTACTGGTAACCAGCTGTATGTGAAAACAAATGGAAAATCGAGACTCATTGCAGAACTCACAGACCTAAATTAGCTCCCGATCTAGCAACACCTCAATTAGAAAATTTCATTATGTTGTTCAACCCCGCCCCCACCCCCTGTCATGGCCTTGGTCCTCCATATCTCTGTAACCTCCTCCAGCCTTATAGTCCTCTGAGATCCCTGCTCTTTACCAATTCAAGTGGCCTTAAGTTACCTAGGCCCTAACCTCTGGAATTCCCTCCCTAAACCTCTCCACCGCTTTAGCTCTCTCCCCCTTTTCATTGCTCCACAAAACCTACCTCGTTGACCAAGCTCTTGGTTACCTGTCCTAACATTTTCTATGGCTCGATGTCAAATTTGTTTGATAATGCTCCTGTGAAGCACTTTGGGACATCTTTACCAGCTTAAAAGTTCTATTTAAGTACAAGCTGTTGTTGTTGCCTTAACTAAAATTCTTTCTGTTTGATGAACTGGGTGGTTGATGCATGCAGAAACCCATCAGCAGATATCAAAATCTCCAAATTAAGCTGCTGAGAAATCTCTCTCTCACCTTCACCCCTGCCCCACCAGCTGAAGAGTTTGTGTTGGTGTGAAGGGGTTGGTGACGTTGCTTTACACCCTCCCTTAGCCTTTGTGTAAGTTCTGGTTAATTAGAACCAAACTTTAATATTTTCTGAGTAAGGGCAGGGAAACTGCTAGAGGTTAACCAGGTTAAACTATACAACAGACCCACAGATTGCTGCTACACTACCCACAGCCTGTCCAGGTTTAGACATTAACCTTTTTCCTTCTCCACTGTGAGAGAAGCTGAGGTTTTCTTTTTTTTGAACACAGTCTTGTTAGGATTTGGTGCATTTTGATGCTGCTGGCTGTTGCACTGTGACCAGTGTTGAAAGGACGATCGTCTGTTTCAGCTGCAGAGGCTGGGAATTCTGCGGTGAGTAACTTGCCTCTTGACTCCTTGAAGCCTGTCCACCATCTACAGGCCACAAGTCAGGGAGTGTGATGGAATACTCCCCACCTGCCCGGATGAGTGCAGCTCCAACAGCACACTCGAAGCTTGACACCATCCAAGTTAAAGCAGCCGTCTTGATGAGCAACCCATCCACTATTATACACACTCACTTCCTCCATCGCTGGTGCCCTGTGGCTGCAGTGTGTGCTATCTACAAGACCAAATACAGATTGAGTGATTGCTTGGCAGAACACCTCTGTTCAGTCCACAAGTGTGACCTTGAACTTCTTGCCATTTTAATTTTCCATCCCATTTCATTAATCTCTCTGCCCTTGACTTCCTACACCGTTCCAATGAAGCTCAACATAAGCTTGAGGAACAGCACCTCATCTCTTGATTGTGCACTTTACAGCCTTCCAGACTCAGCACTGAGTTCAACAATTTCAGATCACAACCTCTGCCCCCATTCTTTTGGACAGTAGCTGTTTGACATGATCATGCTATGTCCATTTACACCTCCTCTAGGCTCATCTTTGTTTCTTTACTTGTACCATTACGATCTCCTCTTCCCTTGCGCCATTATCCCTTTGTCATTTAGTATCTCTTGCCTTCCACACCACCACCTTTTTGTTCCTTTCCCCCCTTTTCCTGTCTCTGTATAGACATCCCTAACTTTTCCCAGTTCCGGCGAAAGGCGATGACCTGAAACGTTAACTCAGCCTGACATGCTGAGTAATTCCAGCATTTACTGGTTTTATTTTTGTCTTTAAAAAGTCTATGTCCACAGTCCTTGATTAAGTCTTGCATTTCCAAATGCTGACTAACCTTATCTCGAATAATCGCCTCTGAATTCTGGGTTCAAGTCCCAGTCTAGTGCAAAAATCAAGGCTGACACTCCAATGCAATATGGAGGGAGGGAGAGAGATCACTGCACTTCCTGTGGTATTACCTTGCAAATTATACCAAAGTCCCTTCCTTCCCCCTCAGCTGGAGGTCAACGACCCCTCAACACTATACGAAGAAGAGAAGGATGTTCTCACCAGTACAAAAGCCAAATACTGCAGAAGCTGGAAATCTGAAGGTGGAGATCTATACATCACCAGATTTCAATAGTAATATTAAGCGATTTGGATAAATACTTTGAAAGGGGGACAAACCTGCAGGCCTATGCAGAAAGGGCAGAAGGCTGGGATTAATTGGATAGCTCCACCAAAGAACTGGCACAGGTACAATGGGCTGAATGGCCTCCTGTGCTGTATGATTTCTATGACTTGATTGCCAGACTTGCTGCAAAATCAGTGCACCCCTTCCAAGGTCTTCTTCGTGGCTAGGTGCTTTGTATATCCTGCCCTGCTGTCAGTCACTGTGTTCCTGGCCGCAGAGGGCACAGAGGAAATCAGGATGGTGTGACCTATACTCGGTTCCGGATGTTGGTTCGAATCCCCTGACAGGCAGTGTAAGGACGTAATGATTGAGAGGGGTGAGACGTGAGCAGCACACTGTTAACCAATGTCTTTCTATCATGGTAGGAAACCACACCATTTTAACACTTCACAAAACAAAAAAGAAATGCTTCCTTTCAAATTGGAGAGCTGATTCTCACCAGTGCCAGTGTAGACCATGATTTCATGTTTGCCTTTTGATGAGATTGCCTGTACACTGCTGCCCTTGAGAACTACCCATGCGATGATACAGTCAGAATGGCTGGCAGTGATTGACACAGCTTCTGAAACATGGCAATCATGCCGTCGGCTTGGGGTTAGTGAAGAGACAGCTTTAATGGTAAATTCTCTAGATTGAACTGAGCTGGGATGGCATGGAAGAGTGTTAACTTGTACAGTCAGCACTGACACAGGACATTAAAAGCAGCGGAGTGTTCAATTCCACAGCCTCAGTTGAGCATAATTTGTATGGAAATCTCTCTCTTCACGCTGCTTCCTCATTGTCTGAGGGTTGCCGGTCATGGTTTATACCATGATACCATCATGGGACACGGTGAGGAGCCAGGCCCCAAGAGGTGCCTCAAGCTGATATGGGGATTGAACCAGCCCTGTTGGCATTCTTCTGCACCATACACTAGATATCTGAACTAACTGACCCCAGACTGTCAGAACTTTATATATAGATGGGGACAGAACTCGCCAAGCCAACCTTGTTTGTTTACATACATGCTGTCCTCAAATGGGGTTAATTTAATGGCAGCGAAGAATTGAAGCAGAGTCCACAAGGCCAGAGGCTTTTGGGAATACCTGCGATGCTAAGTGCCTTGTTTTAGGAACATGGGAAATAGGAGCAGGAGTAGGCCATTTGGCCCCTTGCGCCTGCTATGCCATTCAACTAGATCATGGCTGATCCTCTACCTCAGCGTCATTTTCCCACTAATTCCCTTTCCCTTGATGTCATTAATATCTAGAAATCTATCCATCTCTGTCTTGAACATACTCAATGACTGAGATTCCACAGCCCCCGGGGTAGAGAATTTCAAAGATTCACCACCCTCTGAGTGAAGAAATTCCTTCTCATCTCAGTCCTAAATGGCCTACTCCTTATTCTGAGACAGTCATCTCTGGTTTGAGACCCCAATGAAGGGAAACCTCCTTCCTATTGAACCCTGTAAGAATTTTGCATGTCTCAATGAGACCATGTCTCACTGTTCTAAACTCGAAAGAATACAGGCCCGTTTCCTCAATCTCTCCTTGAGGGACAATCCAGCTACCCCGGGGATCAGTCTGGTGAATCTTTGTTGTGCCATTTCTATGGCAAACATATCTTTCCTAAGGTAAAGAGACCAAGACCATACGCAATACTCTAGGTGTGGTCTCACCAAGGCTCTACACAATTGCAGCAAGACTTCTTCAGCAAGACTTTTATATTAGCATTTTGCAGTTTTTAAAAAATTCTTTTACAGGATGTGGGCATCACTGGCTGGGCCAGCATTTATTGCCCATCCCTAATTGCCCTTGAGAAGGTGGTGATGTGCAGCCTTCTTGAACTGCTGCATTCCATTATTACAGTCTGTTATTGGAGGTGTAGCACTTGCTATTCGCTCAACTCAATTCGGTAATTAATATAAACAGGAGGCCTGTCACTGCTTAGAAAGTTTGTTTTCAACGTTTTTCTCTCCGCGTACTGTGCTCTCTCTCTCTCTCTCTCTACTCGTCAAATTACATTTTGTCACCTTCCTGATTTATAAAAAAAATGAATCTTGCTGCTTTGCCCTCTTGCTGGGGAATTGATGCTGTCATTTTCCTTCAGACGCTGGCTGCTTATCTCTGTGGTTCAGAACCAACTTTGTCAGGGTTTTATTTTTTTGTTTTGCTGCGACATCCTCTCATCAGAGTTTCTAAATTCCTTGCTGGAGCTGGACAGCAGGTCAGGCAGTTTCTGTGGAGAGAGAGAGAAACAGAATTAACATTTCAGGTTGATGCCCTTTCATCAAAACTGTTTTACAAGAACATCATGCCTGAAGAGAGGTCATTGACGTCAAAGGTTAATTCTGTATTTTTTCTCTCTCTGTCCACAGATGCTGTCTGACCTGCTGGGTGTATCCAGCATTTTTTTTTTTAATTTCACATTTCCATCATTCGCAGTATTTTGCTATGAAATAATATTTCACTTTTAAAGTGCCTAGCCCTGTGTTCAAATGCCTCCCCAGCTCTGTAACCTCTTCCAGCCCTACAATCCTGCCATCCTGCAATCTCTGCACTCCTCCAATTCCAGCCTCATAAGCATCCCAATTTTAATCACTCCACTATTGGCGGCCGTGTCTTCAGCTGCCTGGGCCCTAAGCTCTAGAATTCTCTCCCTAAACCTCTCCTCCATTACTTCTCCTCCCTTTAAGCAGCTCTTTAAAACCGATCTCTTTGACAAAGCCATTTATCCATCTGTCTTAATATCTCTGTATGTGGCTCAGTGTTAAATTTTGTTTGAGGTTAAAGTGAATGATCGCAGGGCACTGTTTTGAAGAGGAGAAGGTTGGAGATCCCCAGTGTCCTGGGCAATATTTATTCCTCGATCAGCATCACAACAACAGATTATCTGCCCATTATCATTGTTGTGTGCAACTCAGGTGCCACATTCCACACCCTGCTGAAGTAGTTCATTGGTTGAGGTTGTGATAAAGGGCTACAGGAATACCCCCCTTTCTTTATTTCATCTGCAAGTCCTGCACTTCCATGATGAACCCTGGCCAGTAGCATTCCATGGCTGGCCCATCCATGGTCCCTACAGCACAGGAACTGTCCTGTTCCAAGAGTTTTAAAAAATAAAATTATTTTTGAGACCTGGTGTGTCACTCCTCCAATTACAGTTTATTGTGCGTTTCCGATTGTCTTTGCTACATCATTGGTGGATTTTGGCATTTATTGCCCATCGCTAGTTGCCCCTTGAAAAGAAAGTGGTTGCCCCTTGAGAAGATGGTGCTGAGCTGCCTTCTGGAACTGCTGGTGTCTGTGTGGTGCACATACTCTCACAGTGCTTTCCGGTCCGGAGTCTTAGCATTTTGGCCTAGCAATGATGAAGGATGGTGATAAATTTCCAAGTCAGAATGGTGTGTGAGTTAAGGTGAAGGTTGTGGGAATGAGAGATCACATTACCCTAGTATGTGTGTCCTGGGCTGTCTCTGGGGCCAGCATGCAATGAATTAAAACAACCTTTTGCTGAGTATGACATACATTGTGTAAATGGCAAGGATATCTACTCAAAGAAGGTGATGGAATGTGTGAAATTAACATCTAAAGATGCACTGCAGCAACTCACCGAAGCTCCTTCGACAGAACTTTCAAGAGTTGTGACCTCCACCACCTAAAAGGGCAAGAGCAACAGATGCATGTGAACACCACCACCTGGAAGTTCCCCTCCAAGCCACACATCATCCTGACTTGGAAATATATCACCGTTCCTTCAGTGTCGCTGGTTCAAAAGCCTGGAATTCCCTCCCTAACAGCACTGTGGGTGTACCTAGAATGCGGCTCACCACCACCTTCTCAAGGGCAATTAGGGATGGGTAATAAATGCTGACCTGGCCAGCAACGTCCTCGTCCCATAAACGAATATGTGAAAAAAAGTAAAAGTGTCTCTGATGGTCTGGAATATGTTAGAATATCTTAGGTCACTTGTGCTTATGGGGAATGGGAAGAGCTGGTGAGGGCATAATGATCGTAATAAAACGATGGGAAGAGCTTAAGAGGGGCATATGGTAACAGGGTGATTAGAAGGGATTGAGAAGGGCCACGTACGTTTTTGCTGGCTCCATTTTGTCATTCTGCTGTCAGTTGCATGTACCTTTGTTTCACTATGAATTAATGATGGTATGCATTGAAACTGGAGATCAAAAATAGAACTAGTATAAGAAGTGGGAATGGCACTCTGTATCCTGCGCTCAGCTGGAATTATGAAGTATAACATACTTGAGCACGCATGCTGGATTGTGTGAAGTTTGATGGTTTCGGTAAAGCCCTGATGCTGTATTGTTAAATTTGCATGTATGTGTACTCTGATGTTACAGGCAACAAGATGAATTAGAACCAAAAAGCAGTCCAACAGTGATGATACCATGTAGCTGCTTCCCTTGTACTTCCAGGTGGTGTTTGTTTGCCTCTACCTGAACTGATCCCTCTAATCTTAAATTCCATTTCTCAAACTTCAATTCTCTTCCTCAAAAGACAGTGAGGCAGAATCTTTGAATATTTTTAAGGCAGAGGTAAATAGATCCTTGATAAGCAAGAGGGGTGAAAGTTTATTCGAGGTAGGCAGGTCTTTGGAGTTGATATTAAAATTAGATCAGCCATGATCTAATTGAGTGGCGAACCAGGGTCATAGGGCCAAGTAGTCTACTCCTGCTCAGTATTCGTATGTTCGATTGTTCGTAGCAAGTCTTCACTATTCCCTCACTTGAGTTCCCTCCCTCTCAACATCACCAGCAGCCTTTTGAGTGGCACTTAGTGTGATGCTGAGACACCTAGACTAGGAAGGTCCATGGATTTCATCCTAATCTCTGCTGAGAAGGTGGTCAGAAGTCAGGGTAGCTGTAGGAATTGGGCTACAAATCAGGGTTCCAACCCCTGATCGCCCCTCCCCTGCCATTCCCCATCAAGCTTACCGTACTGTGCATCCATTTATGGATGTCAGATGAAGGTTGGATTTGTTTTTGGGTTGTGATGTCCACTGCTATTGAATAACCTGCTGACTGCGTAGACTCAAGTGTGAGGAACATTTCTTTGAATGAGAGAGCAGAAAGAAGAGACTGAAAGAAAGAACTTGCATTTCTCTGGCGCTGTTCACGTCCTTGGGGACCTCGAAGCATTTTACAGTCAATAAAGTACTTTAGAACTAGTGTTTTGATGTAGGAAACCTGACAGCCAATTTTGCACACAGCAAGCTCCCACAAACGACAATGGAATAAATCATCAAATAATCTGTTGTTGATGGTGTAGGTTGAATGATAAATGCTAGCCAGGAGACTGCACTTGTTGCAGTGCCTTTCATGACCTCAGGTTGCCCTGAAATGTTTCACAACCACAGAGGTGCTTTTGAAGTGTACTCATTGCTGCAGTGTAGGAAATGAAGCAACCAGTGTACCTTTTTTTTTGTAGTACATGGCCAGTTCATTTAAATGCATGGGTCCTTTAAATTTTTTGGTGCAGCCAGGCACACACGGTAGCTTAAAGGAACCGACTTGTGCGCATCCAGTAGGTGAACTTCTGGGTGGTGCGCACTTTATAGAGGTTAGGTTGGCGGCAGCCAATTTGCACACAGCAAGCTCCCACAAACAGCCATGAAATGAATAAGCAGCAATCTTATTAGTGATGTTGGATGAGGGATATTGGCCAGGACATCCGGAGAAATTCCCTTATCTTCAAAAAGTTCCGTCAGGGAGCGTCAGTTTATCATCTCATCTGAAAGACTGGAATTGATTTCAGATCATACAGACCATAGATTTGTGTCCATGGAGTACACAGCTCCTGTAAATCTTCTAAAAATAATATATTACTATCTGAAACTCTGAAGCAGAGCATTCCTTGTTCCTTCTGGAATTTTGGTTTCCATACGAACGTATAAAAATGATGGGCATGAACAGACCATTGATTCCATCAAGCCTGCCTGACATGGCCGTGAGGCATGAAGTGTCATGATTGGACACTCGCTACCCCCAGCAGCCTTGGGAGATGAAAAGAAAACAGAAAAACCCAAGATCAATTAGGGAAAAAACGTCTGGAAATCTTTCTGACTACTGAGGTGTTTGGAAACTTGCATGTCTCAGCCCAAGGACTATTTCTAATTTCTTGCCTAACTTTCTTAGTAACCTGAGTGTGGATGCCTATAAGAAGCTCCAAGACTAGGTGTTTCCCTTATGTCATCATTCTCCTTTTTGATGTCTGTGTAAGATACAGCAACAATCCTTTCATGTCAAGGAAAAGCCCTAACAAACCAAGAGTGTTGGACTTAGATCACAGATTTTACGTTAGACTTGCTAGTTCATGGTTTGCCAAGCTAGATTATCAGTTTGGTTCCTTAGGCCATTTTGTATCTCCTGTCCTATGAGTAGGAACTAAGTCAGGAGCAACAATTTGATACCAAAAGAGAGGGCAAAAAGATTTAAGTTTGTGAAGGGGACAGGTAGGGCGGATGTTTACTTAACCAGAGGTTGATCAATAGTTGGTAACAAAGGTTGTTTGAGATTAGAACACTGGAACCCTCTCAGTCATTGTCAGATACTTCAATGGGAAGATGAAAAATATGATCTTCTGACAGGATAAGATCAAATGGGCTGAAGAATTTCCTTCCGCAAAGCTATCATGTGAAATTCCAAGTACTGTGAAGAACGTACATGAACAAACTGCAGTGTCATATCAAGTCTACATCACAGAAATAGGCCATTTGGCCCAGCAGGTCCATGATGCTGCTTAGCCATTTCCCTTCATCTCACCCTATCACCGTATCCTTCTATTCCTTCCACCGAGACACAGACGTGCCAAATATAGATAATCTCACATCAGCTGAGGTGGAGGGGTGAACATGTCGTCAGAATGCCTGACTTAAGACTTCCCAAACAGGTGCCAGGGAGCTTGTTCACATGGGGGCCAAAGGAAATGTTTCAGAGACAATCTCAAAGCCTCCATGAAGGTCTGCTCTATTACCATCAACACAAGGGAAGCAGAGCCCAATTGCAACCAAAATAGTGATTATCATCAAAAATGGCCTCAAGACCTTCCTATCAACAAGGGCAGCCATTGAAAGAGAATGGCAAGAGGGACTGAAAGAGAAGGCAGCTGCTCGAGCCAACAATCCACCTTTTACTGACAATTGATGTCCTCACTGTGGAAGAGCCTGTAAGGGTCAGATAGGGCTATAAGCCATCTGCAAACCCACAGCCAATATCTCCCTTTCACCCAGCTATCTGCAAGAAAGAATCTTCCTTAACAGGAGGGGTTATCACTAAATAGATTTCTGCGGCCTCATGTGCTTATCTAATTTCCCCTTGAATGGAAACCTCAACTAGCCCATGTAGTAGCGCATTCCACATCCTTACCACACTCTGGGTAGAGAAGTTTTTCCTGAATTCCCTATTGGAGTTATTAGTGATTATCTTGTACTTAATAGCTTCTCATTTTGATCTCCATGTTCAGCCTGTTGAATCCTTTCATTATCTTTAAAAAAAAGTGATTAGATCACCCGTCAGCCTTTTCTTTTTCAGGGAAAAATGCCACAACCTGTTCAATCCTTCCTGATAGATATAATCTCTCAGTTCTGATATCAACACTGCACCAATGCCTGTGTATCCTTTTTACTATTATGGAGAGTGGAACTGTGCACTATGGATGTTTTAGTAAGGGGGGGAGTAGGGGGGGGGGAGGGTGGGGTTGGGGGCGGTGGGTGGTGATGGGGTGTGATAAGAGAGTGGATTAATATCTGCCCACAGGCCCAGCCAAGTATGGACCCATCCATCATAAATCTCTGTGTAAAATTCACCATAATAGAGAAAGATTTCGACTAACCGCTGGATCAAAATATTCTAGCATTTATAAATAATGTCAGAAGAGGGCAATGCAGAGTTGGTTGGAAATTGGTTTTCTCTTGTTCACAAAAGTAAGGCACAGATTTTCATGTTATCTGTGTTTGTCTTTTCATACTTAGCTGCATGCTTGGTGTTATTAAAAATACAATTTGTATCAGATACATTTACATTTGACCTATGAGTTTATCATTGCATTGTTAACCATCCTTCTTAAAGCAAACATAGTTATTTTATATCTGTCTGTACGTGACTGTAACATTCAAATGTAGTTCATAGTGATATGATTTGCTTTCCTTTAAATGCAAGGTGTAAATATTCTACTTCTTCATTTTACTCCCACGAACATAGGAACATATTTGCATGTGTGTGTTCAAACACATTTGTGTTTTAGTGAATGGGGTGGAGGGAGCCGATGCTCAAGAGGTCTGGAGGGCCCCACAATGCTCTCATTGTCTTACAGGACCCTTAGACTATTGGTCCCATTAGTTATAAATAACAACAGTATCAAAGATATCTACAAGCAAGATGTGAACATGGTGGACATGGACATAGAGAACTGGGAGACAGCTGCTGACCTCTGGAGGCTGACTGCAGGGGCATTGGAAAAGGCGAGCAGATACGGAAAGTTCAACCGACTGAGAAAAGGGCCCAGAGGAAACAGAGACCAGCAAATCCTGCACCTTCTCAGCCCACTGTCTTAACTGCAGCAAATGGGGCAGAGACTGCCATGCCAAAGTGGGACTCCTGAGCCCTGTTGTAAGGTTGCCTCATGAAGAGGTCTAGGGGCTTGTATGGTTGAACAATAACTTTATTAATAACACATATCTAGGTACGTATATCCAGGATTTTGTCCTGATTAGGTGCTATCATCATGCTGACTTCTAACAGACTCACCACTATACTGTATTACTCCCATGTGACTCTCTACATCATAATGTGGGAGTACTGTTTCCCCAGTCTCACATTGACCCTTACAGTCTCAAACACCCTAATAGTAGACCCCCACCAAATGTATTTACAATAGTATTTACATGCTACCGCTTCTACCACCCCCCCCCCCCCCCCCGACCCCTGCCCCCCAACAAGCCTCTGACTTCGCAGATTCAGATGGACTGGAGGCTTTACGTCTCTTCCAGATCTCGTTTTTTTCAAGTTTGGGGGAGTCGTTGTCTCAACGATTTGGGCTGACTTTGTTGTCTGGAGTTGAGGTCTTGGTGCTTGATGATTCAGATATTTGGGTTTCTACATCTGGTTCGCTCATATATGGAATAGGAGGTTCACCACAAGGCATGTGGGGAAAACTTCTCCTGTTCTGTCTGATTGTGCTTTCTGGGGTATGTATCAAGTAAGACAGTCATTAATCTTCATCCCTGAGGACAATGACCCCTTCTCCATCAAGATCCCTGATTCAAACTTTGTCACCTCTGTTTGGCCTGGGCAGGTTTCTGGTATGGTACCTCCAGTTGTATGTGGAAGCTTGTCAGTGTCAGTAGGAGTGTTCTCGGTCCTGAACCTTCTGATGGTCCCTGACTGCCAACCCTGGGATTAATTTCCACAGCAGCATGGGAAGTCGAGTGTGAAGATTTCTGCTCATCAGAAGCTCTGATGGGGCTAATCCACATTGCAGTGGAGTGGAGCGATATATCATAAGCTCCATCCAGGACAAAGCAGCCCACTTGATTGGCACCCCATCCACCACCTTCAACATCCATTCCCTCCACCACCGATGCACAGTGGTTGCAGTGTGTACCATCTACAAGATGCACTGCAGGAACTCACCAAGGCTCCTTCGACAGCACCTTCAAAACCACCAACCTCTACCATCTAGGACAAGGGCAGCAGATACATGGGAACACCACCACCTTCAAGTTCCCCTCCAAGCGACACACTATTCTGACTTGGAAATATATTGGCATTCTTTCACTGTCGCTGGGTCAAAACCCTGGAACTTCCTAATAGCACTGTGGGTGTACCTGCACCACATGGACTGCAGCAGTTCAAGAAGGCAGCTCACCACCACCATCTCAAGGGTAATTAGGGATGGGCATTAAATGCTGGCCTAGCCAATGATACACATATCCCATGAAAGAATTTTAAAAAAGCATCGTTGGAAAGTCGTCATTTTTAGAGGGTTTTAATAATGCAGACACCCCTTTCCACCTCGCTGTTAGATTGTGGATACATTGGGAAGACGATAAGATATTGAAATCTGTAATTCCTGGCCAAACAAGTGAACTATTCAGGAGCAAATTGTGGACTATTGTTGGATCACCTGGTCTGAGATGCCATGGATTGCAAAGATTCCTTTCAATGCCCTAATGACGGACTCTGTGGTCGTTGTCTGTAAATGCTTCACTTCGATCTACCGAGATAAGTAGTCAACAATGAGGGGGAAGGACTTGCCATTGGATGTGAATAGATCCATTCCCAAATGTTCCCATGGTCTGGTGGGGAACTGGGGATAAGGGGCTCCCTCTGGACTGGTTTGTGCAGTGCTCACACCTGGCAGCTTAAAATCATCTCTTCAAATGTTCCTGATATTCCTCGTTGCCATACTGCAAGCTAGGCTCCTGCCCTGCATTGTAATGCCCAAGTGGCCTTGGTGGACTAGTTGAATCATTGGCTGAAGTGAGATGGGAATGACCAACTGCTCATCACACGCTAGCAGATCATCAATTACAGTGAAGTGTTTCTGTTGTTCAAGTAAACTTCGATAACATTGCCTCCTGTATGCTGCAGTGGCCAACCTTTGTAAGCAGTGCCGATGGATGCAGACACAGCCTTCATCTCGCACCTGCTCCAGGCTTACCTACTGAAATTTTTTGGAGCTCACCAGTTGTGTTGTCACAAATTGGGACTACGACTCGAGCTTGATATCATGTGTCACAGGATGGTCAACTGTGGCCCTGGACAGTGTGTCTGCAGTTGTTTGATGCTTCCCCTGGATGTGTACAAGGGGAATCCCTGAATTCTGGGGGGGGACATCCTGGCGAGTTCTTTCTCATCCAATAGTGAGACCAATGCTTTGTGATGTGTCTTGATGATCACTTTCAGCCCAACGATATATTCAGAGAGCTTCTCGTAAGCCCACATCACTGCATTACGCATCTCTGTATCTGACAGCCAGCAAGCCTAGATATGTAATATACTGGTCGGCAGCGTCCAGCCAGCTGCCATTGGAACAGAATTGCCCTTAGTCCTGTTAATGAGGCATCCACTGCGATAGTAGTTGGTAGGGATGGTTCGTAGTAAGCTAGGATATCTGGTGAGGGCAGCATGCCTTTGATCTGATGGAATTCTTGCTCTTGGACTGCATCCCAACACCATGCTTGGGCCTTATTGAGAAGCTGTCACAGAGGCTCTGTGACTTGCGCCAGGTTGGGCAGAAATTTCACTGACTGTTTCACCATGACCTGGAATCTTTGAAGGTTTGGAATGAATGACAAGATTGCAAACTTGCAAATTGCCTTTGTTTTGTGTGGGTCTGCCACGAATCCATTGCTGCTCCCAATATGACCTAAGAATGGAATGGAGGCCTGGGAGGACTCGCATGTATCATTCAGCTTCAATCCTGCTTCCTGCAAGCATTTCAAGACAGCCATGAGTCTACTGTCATGTTCCACAACAGTCGTACCATGGACAAGGACAGCATCCATGTAGTGGATGACTCCTTTGAGGCCTTATAAGATGGCCAACATTGTGTGCTGAAAAATCTTGGATGCTGAGGTAATGCCGAAGGGCAAAGGATTGAAGCAGCATCTGTCAAATGTGGTGTAAAGTTGTTAGCGACTTAGATTTCTTGTCTAGTAGAACTTGCCAGAAGCCACTGTTGGCATCAAGTTTTCGGAACACTGTGCTCTTGGAGAGATTGGTCAAATGTCATCAACCGAGGACATTGGGTGGATTTCCCTTGTTGTTGCCTTGGTGAATTATGTCAGGTCGACACAGACGTGAATGGACACATTTGGTATCTGATCTGGAACCAATTCTGTTGATTGAGTGACGGAGAGATGGCCCCTATCTTGGTCATCTTTTCAAGTTGCTGTTGGACTTGCTTCATAAGCAGGTGTGACATTTTTTGTGGTGTAAACAAGCACATGGGTTTGGCATTGTTTTTCAGTGGTACTCTGTATGCAGTCTTCAGTCGCCCTGTCCCAGTGAAAAGTTTTGGAAAATCCTTTTTAAAATCGGAACCAGATCCTTGCTGGTTAATCTCGTCACGTTTTGGATGAGATTGAGGTTGGCATAGGCTTTCCTGCTCAGGAGAAAATGTTCTTGGTTGTGGAGTACATATAAGGTATTTGTTTTTATATTGGAGCGATGCTTGGAACGTACCTTTGACCTGGAGCTTGACGCCTCTTGGTCCACGTAACAGTGTTGTCGGTGGCTTCAGATGTTGTCTCACTAGCCATGGCTCCTCATCCGACAGGACCATCACACTGGCTCCTGTGTCCAATTTGAAATTTGTGAGGTGACTGTTTACAGGTATGTCAGCATTCCAAAATGTGAATCTGGGATTCTTTATTTTACCCCAGAAGCATTGTTGGATGACTTCTTGGTGCGGCTCACCTATCTCGTGGACTCTTTTGGGATCCTCTGCACGTCTCAAGGTTTTGCACATCTTTCCAAAGTGTCCCAGGTGGTTGCAGTGAAAGAACTGCACAGTGATTGCTGGACACTGCTGGCGCCTGTGAGGTCTTTCGCTGCCACAGCATTGGCATAGTCTGCTGCAATCTTGTGTTTCGCTTGGGTATTGCTTTTCTTGCCCTGGAGTTGCCTTTCCCTTTAGTTGCTTTGTGAGCTGGACTGTTGGTGTTTCTCTGTACCACGGTTGAACTTCACCGCGCAAAATGGATTGGTTTTGCTGGTGGATTTTTGATTGACGATTTGGATGGTTTTTTCTCAAAGTCAGACCTTCTTTTGGATGTATTCTGATCTACAGAGTATCATCAGTCACTCCCACTACTATTCAGTATCTTGTGTGCTTCGACTTAAGGCCACCATAGCCACAGCCTTCAGCCAACCTGTATAACTCATTTATGAAAGAGTCTGTGGGTTCCCTGGGCTTTTGGACGCTCCTGTTAAATTTTGCTTACTTCAGAATTTTATTGCTGCTTAGGTTAAAGTAGGTGGTCACAGGACTACATGACCTTTTTGAAGTCATAAGAAGATTCATTTATTCCTTGTCTGGCAATTATGTCACTAACTATTGGACCTACTGAATATAATAGTGTATTCACTTGTTCTGCTGCCTTTTCTTACTCAAGACTGATACTATCATATATCTTAAAAATCTTCTTATCCATAATGTCCAATTTTGCACCTGGTCTGGCCCTTCCATCTACCTTTAATGGTTTGGCAGTGTTGATTTACCATCCATGGCTGGTTTCAGCACATGGGATAACAGCTTTCATTTTTCTTTTATATGGCACTACAGTAATCATTTTTATTCTGCGTGCGCTTGTCGGGTTTTGATGGGCTCCTGTTGCAGTTACAGAGCTGTTTTAAATTTCAGCAATTCTGCAGAAAATCTTTTGAGCAAGTTGTTTTGGCCAGCTAGTTGCTTTCCTAAGCTTGGAGAATCGAATTGAAGCCGATTTTTTGCTCTGACTTCTCTTCCCTTTTTTTTTCATTCGTGTGTGGTCACCATGTGTCATGGCACTGAATCTGGATCTGGGCTGCAGCGTTCTTATAGCTGTACTTGTTAAAACAATCGGTCTGCCCTTGCTGCCTGATTACTGCACCGAATTTTAAAGCTTATTTCATTCTTTTTTGTGGCGTTTGCTCACCCTTTTGCGATCTGGCTAGGCCCTTTGACTCTGCTTTCAATTGGGTCTCGCAACAGACCTCTGTGTGCTCTTCTGGAGTCCTTAACTGCTGCATAGTAGATCTTTCTTCTGCCCTACAGCCTCCACGCCTGTAATGGAGCTTCTTAGGTGATCTCCAGCTGTGTATTTGACTTTAAGCATGCAGGTGCAGCAGGTGGTGAAGAAGGCAAATAGTATGTTGACCTTCATAGCCAGATGATTTGGATACAGGAGCAGGGATGTCTTACTGCAATTATACAGGGCTTTGGTGAGACCATATCTGAAATATTGTGTGCAGTTTTGGTCTCTTTATCTGAGGAAGGATGCTCTTGCAATAGAGGGTGTGCAGTTTACCAGACTGATTCCTGGGATAGCGGGACTGACATGAGGAGAGATTGAGTCGGTTAGGATTTTATCTGCTGGAGTTCAGAAGAATGAGAAATCTATAAAATTCTAACAGGACCAGACAGGATAGATACAGGAAGGATGTTCCCAACAGTGGGGGAGTCTAGAACCACGGGTCACAGTCTGAGGATATGGGGTAGACCATTTAGGACTGAGATGAGGAGAAATTTCTTCACCCAGAGAGTGGTGAGCCTGTGGAATTCGCTACCACAAAGTAGTTGAGGCCAAAACATTGTATGTTTTCAAGAAGGAATTAGATATAGCTCTTGGGGTGAAAGGCATCAAAGGATTTGGGGAGAAAGCGGGAGCAGGCTATTGAGTTGGATGATCAGCCATGATCATAATGAATGGTGCAGCAGGCTTAAAGGGCTGAATGGCCTACTCCTGCTCCTAGTTTCTATGTTTCTATATTTCCAAGTTAGGCACATTTCTCTCAGGTCAGACTGCAGTTTGGTTTACTTCCTCATTCTACGGGATTTTGGGGTCCTTCACCTGCTGCCACCATGTTGTAAGGTTGTATGTTGTTGCGTGAAGAGGTCTAGAGGTGTATATAGTTGAACAATAATTGTTTATTAATAACATATAACGATGTACATATATACAGGATACAGTCCTGATTAAGTGCTATCCTCGTGCTGACCAGAAGCACTACTACACTCTACTACTCCCATGTGTTTCTCTCATCATAATATGGGCGATACTGTTTTCTCAGTCCCACATTAACCCTTACAGCCCCGAACACCCTAATCCTAATAATACAATCCCCACTAGCTGATGCTTAACAGAGTTGACCACCAAGGTGCAAGCCATCATCCCACAATACGGAAGGTTACTAATGACAATAATGACAGCATCTAGCTGTTTGTGGTCTGGGACCTGCATTCAAGCTCCACTTGCTGTGTTAGTAAGACCATAAGACATAGGAGCAGAAATTAGGCCAATCGGCCCCTCGAGTCTGCTCTGCCATTCAATCATGGCTGATAAGTTTTTCAACCCCATTCTCCTGCCTTCTCCCCGTAACCTTTGATCCCCTTTCCAATCAAGAACCTATCTATCTCGGTCTTAAATACACTCAATGACCTGGCCTCCACAGCCTTCTGTGGCAATGAATTCCATAGATTCACCACTCCCTGGCTAAAGAAGTTTCTCCTCATCTCTGTTCTAAAAGGTCTTCCCTTTACTCTGAGGCTGTGCCCTCGGGTCCTAGTCACTCCTACTAATGGAAACATCTTCCCCACGTCTATCCAGGCCTTTCAGTATTCTGTAAGTTTCAATCAGATCCCCCCTCATCCTTCTAAGCTACATCGAGTATAGACCCAGAGTCCTCAAACGTTCCTCATATGTTAAGCCTTTCATTCCTGGGATCATTCTTGTGAACCTCCTCTGGACCCTCTCCAGAGCCAGCACATCCTTCCTGAGATACGGGGCTCAAAATTGCTCACAATATTCTAACTGTGGTCTGATCAGAGCCTTACAAAGCCTCAGCAGCATATCCCTGTTTTTATATTCTAGTCCTCTCGAAATAAATGCCAACATTGCATTTACCTTCCTAACTACCGTGTCAACCTGCTAGTTAACCTTAAGAGAATCCTGGACTAGGACTCCCAAGTCCCTTTGCACTCCAGATTTCTGAATTCTCTCCCCATTTAGAAAATAGTCTATGCCTCTATTCTTCCTACCAAAGTGCATAACCTCACACTTCCCTATGTTGTATTCCATCTGCCACTTCTTTGCCCATTCTCCTAACCTGTCCAAATCCTTCTGCAGCCTCCCCGCCTCCTCAATACTACTTGTCCCTCTATCATTTGTATCATCTGCAAACTTAGCCAGGATGCCCTCAGTTCCTTCATCTAGATCATTAATGTATAAAGTGAAAAGTTGTGGTCCCAACACTGACCCCTGTGGAACTCCACTAGTCACCGGCCACCATCCTGAGAAGGAACCCCTTATCCCCACTCTCTGCCTCCTGCAAGACAGCCAATCTTCTATCCATGCTAGTACCTTGCCTCTAACACCATGGGCTCTTATCTTACTGAGCAGCCTCCTGTGCAACACCTTGTCAAAGGCCTTCTGGAAGTCCAAGTAGATAACATCCATTGGCTGTCCTTTGTCTAACCTACTCATTACCTCCTCAAAGAATTCTAACAGATTTGTCGGGCATGAGCTCCCCTTGATGAAACCATGCTGACTTTGCCTGATTTTACCATGCACTTCCAAGTATTCTGAAATCTCATCCTTAATAATGGATTCTAAAATCTTACCAACAACCAAGGTCAGGCTAATCCGCCTGTAATTTCCTGTCTTTTGCCTCACCCCCTTCTTAAACAGGGGGGTTACATTAGCGAATTTTCAGTCCTCTGGGACCCTCCCTGACTCCAGTGATTCCTGAAAGATCACCACTGACGCCTCCACTATCTCTTCAGCTATCTCCTTCAGAGCTCTGGGGTGTAATCCATCTGGTCCAGGTGATTTATCCACTTTGAGACCTTTCGGTTTTCCTAGCACCTTCTCCTTGGTAATGGCCACCATACTCACCTCTGCCCCCCAACTCTCTTGAACTTGGGGATGTCACTCGTGTCTTCCACTGTGAAGACTGACACAAAGTACCCATTCAGTTCCTCCACTATTTCTTTGTTCCCCCCTACTACTCATCCAGTGTCATTTACCAGCGGCCCAATGTCCGCTTTTGCCTCTCTCTTACCTTTTATATATCTAAAAAAAACTCTTGCAATCTTCTTTTATATTACTGGCTAGTTTACCCTCATATTTAATCTTTTTCCTCCTTATTTCTTTTTTTAGTTGTCCTCTGTTGGTCCCAATCCTCTGGTTTCCCACTGCTCTTCGCCGCATTGTATGCTTTCTCTTTAGCTATTATGCTGTCCCTGACTTCCCTTGTCAGCCATGGTTGCCTCGTCCTCCCTTTAGTATGCTGCTGCTCCCTCTCTTTGTGCAGCAGCAGCACTCCTGTATATTAAACCTGGTACCATCCAGACCTGATGCTTTTGATGGGAACAGTGCAGTGTCGCCACTCCGCATGTTAAAGCAGCGAGCAGCGCCTGACCCAGTTGAGGGTTGAAACATGGGCCTTGCAACTTACATAAAGGATATTCTGCCTCATGTTAAACACCCACTGGATATCAGTTGGGTCAGAAGTCATTTATCTCAATACCACTTATCTAAATTGTTCAAATGCTGTGTGCGTGTGTACAATTATTTCATCATTCTGGGCTGAATTAATATTATTTAATGCAACACAATGTTGGAGTTGGAATATAATTAGGTTCCAAATTGTTTTGAGATGTCTCTAGTGAAGTTTTATCGATGTGCAGCCCATTCCAATGTATTTAAAGGTTGCAGTGGTGCTGATTATTAATTGGTAAGCATGCAGTTTTTGTACCCTCAGATCGTGTGCTTTAAACTGCCCTGTGATTGGTGGGGGCTGGGCGTGGTACCAGTCCCGGCTGATAAAATAATCTCTTCATTTTTATTGCTCCTGTGTCATTTTCACTGCTCCTCTGAATTTTCCTATCCCTTCCCAACTCCCTCCTTTCCCACTGCGCTGAAATGATGAGAGATCTCGATAGAGTGGGTAGGAGGCCGCATTCCCCCTGGTTGAAGGGTCCATAACCAGTGCGTATAGGTTTTGGGTAGGAGTTAGGAGGTTTAGAGGGGTTCCAAAGAGAATTTCTTTTTCTCCCTGGGGGTGGTGGGGGTTTGGAACTCATAACCTCAAAGGGTGGTAGAGACAAATCCTCACAACATTTGAAAGTGCTTGTAGGTTATGGCACTTCAAGGATTAAAAGCTGGAAAGTAGGGTTAGGCTGGATGGCTACTTGTTGACTGGCATGAACACGATGGGCTGGATGGCCTCCTTTCGTGCTGTAAGTTTCTTGGATTCTATAAGGAGGAGGCCGTTCTGCCCCTTGAGCCTGTTCTGCCAGTCAATTAGATGGTGGCTGTTCTTTATCTTAACTCCCTCTACCTGCTTTGGTTTTGTAACCCTTAATACCCATGCCGAACAGAGCATGTGTCAATCTCTGTTTTGATATTTTCAATTGACCCCCCAGCCTCAATATCTTTTTGAGGAAGAAAGTTCCAAATTTCTGCTAGCTTTTGCATGAAGAAGTATTTCCTGACAGCACCCTTGAATGTTCTAGCTCCATTTTAAACTTTTGTCCCCTTGTTCTGGACTCCACCAGTCCAGAGGGAAGAGCTTCCATCTACCTTATCAAATCATTTAATCATCTGAAACAACTATGGGCAGCCTACACGTGACTTGCCCATATGTGCAGCTGGCAGCTGAGACTCTGCCACTGGCGGGCATTCCTACCATTTACTCTTGAGGATCATCACCCCATTTCTGACTCCAGCTCATTGCTTTACACTGCTTCAAAACCGTGCACCAACTCTCTCACCATTCCCCTTCGCCTGTATTCGATAGTCTTTTAAAACTCAAGTTTGTCCAGTACCCACTTATTAACTCCTGCAGCTAAATAGCCTGTTTTGAACCTTTGTTGGCTCCTGCACATTGGACCTTGGCTCTTCACCTGGGCTTCTAGGGTTACAAAGATTTGGTGTCCCTCTGCCTCCAGAACGAAGCTACCGCCATTTTCCACTGTTGCTTTCTCACATTTCCGTTTTAAGAACCAGTTGAGTTGATGTTTCTATAGCGATGGATAGAAATAGCACCAGCACTGTAATTGCAGGTTTTGTCAATTTTCTTCACTTCAGACATGATCATGAAACACGTTCTGCAATCGGAGGCGTTGGCGTTGTTTCAATTGGCACAGCTAGTGCACTGCCTTGTGCTCTATATGTTGGATTTGTCAGATGTGCCGTCTTTTGGATGAGACATTACTCTGAGACCCCATGCCCTCTCAATTGGATGTAATCAATTCCTTTGGTACTATTCGAAGAACAGCAGAGACTCTCTCCCCATGCACTTCCCAACATTTACCTCTTGCTCAACACGACCGAGAATTGGCCATTCATCTATTTGCTGTTTGTGGCACTTTGGCCATAAAGCAACAGTGACTGCACTTCAAAAATACTTAATTGGCTGTGAAGTGCTTTGGACTGTCCTGAGGATGTGAAAGGCACTATATGAATGCAAGCCCTTACTTCATATCCAAAGTGTTCAAAAAAACCCTGATCAGAGAAGGGTTTGAAACCAGTAGTGATTGTGGAGTTAGTGAAGGAGGCAATCTACATCCGCATCTGCACCTGATAGTCACTTTCTGCTCTCATTGACCCTAATGGGAAGGCCCTGAACACTGAGTTGATGCTTAGTGTTGCCAACTGGTTGGACATATTCCCGGAGGTTTCATTCTGTTACATTCTGTCTCCGATCTCATTCCCCCCACCCCCCATCTCATCTTCTATATCCTTATAGCTAATAAACAAATGTGCTTAATGATAATGGAAAAGCACACACCACACACGCAAAATGCCACTAATGTTGTTCTCGATAGTGTCCAGGAGATTATGGTTGTCTTAGAGTCTTTTAAGACAAAGATTAGAGTGTTGGCTTTTTGCACAGGAAGTGAAGGGTGGCTGCGGGATAGAGGAGCATCCAAGTCACTTCTTGTTTCATATAGCAACTTTTACAGTAGAACAAGAGGGTGGTGGCAGTGGGTTTGTGAGGGGGTGGCGGGATCATTGTGGGTGGGAGGGGGGTCGCACTGCCATTCTTATATTTTCTATCCTGTTGATGGAGATTTATTGAAAACCTTCTTTTGTTGCAGTGATCTTGGGTCCTGGCATGGCGAAATGGTTCCTGAGGCTTGGAGCAGTAATTACAGGAGGGTTAGCATTGTCTGATTTATATGTTGCAACCCATGTGGACCCTAATGATGTTGCATTTGTTCGAATTGTACGAGCTGTGGCCACTGTAAGTTGTGTTATTAAAAGCTTCCTCCCACTCAATTTCCTCTTATGCTGTCAACATATCCTTCTATTCCTTTCTCTCTCATGTACTTATCTAGATTTACCTTAAATGCATCCAGCATATTTGCCTCAACTATCTTGTTGGTAGCTGGTTTCACATCCTGCCTACTCTCTAGGTAAAGAAGCTTCTCCTGAGTTCCATGTTGAATTTGTTAGTAACTATTTTATGTAATACAAGCCTGCTTTATGTGATCTCTCCTCATAGCCTAACCCTTGGTAACATTCTGTTGAGTCTGTGCTGCACTCCTTTCATGACTGTTACCTCCTTAGTAAGATGTGGTGCCCAGAGCTGTACACCGTACTCCAGATATGGTCTAACCAGGGCTTTGTTTAGCTGTGGCAAAACTTCTGCTCCTTTATATTCTGTCCCTCGAGTTATAAAGGATCACATTCCATGAGCCTTCTTGATTATTTATTAACTTGTGTACATGGGCCCCTGGACACCTTTCGACCTTTACTGTTCCCAACGTTTCATCATTTAAATCACACCTGGAGCCCTCCTTTCTCAGTCCAAAATGAAGGACCTCACATTATCTGCATTGAAATCCATCAGCCAGTTTCGCTCACTTATTTAATCTATCAATGCCTCTTTGTAATTTTGTTCTCTCATTTACACAACTGTCACTAATCTTTGTGCTACAGGCCAACTTGGATAAATAGCTCCCCATCATACTATCTAAGTCATTAATAAATATAATGAATAGTTGAGGCCCCAACACAGGTCTTTGTGGGACAACATGAGTCACTTGCTTCCAATGTGAGATTATTCCTACCCATTATCCTTACTCTCTGTCTTCTGCAACCTAATCAATATCCTAACTAGGTCAATAAGCTCCCAAGAAACTTCCCTTTAATTTTCCTCAAGGTGTTACTGTGCAGATCATTTCCCTTTAGTGGACTTTAACCAGTTTCATTGTAGTAGCTATATATCCCTAATTGGGTTGCCTATAAACAATGGAATTAGGAAACATAGGATGGTGTTAAAATGTAACAACAGTAAATTTTAAGAAACCTTCCTCACAGAGAGGGGGGATCTGGTCATGCCTCCCCCCACCCATCCCCCCACCCCTACTTAGCTGCCCCTGTGAATCTACCAACAGCTGGAATAGAATGGCATGGTGAGAGGCCTAGGACACCCCAGTAAACCTGCCTGCTCGGCGTGAACGGTGGAGTCTTGATAAAGGTAATAAGTCTGTTAAAGAACCTTTTGTGTGATTTTAATTTCAGACTGCAGTCATCAGTTTTGACTACATGACCTCACTCAAAAGGACAGAGTATGGGACGGAAGAATACGAGACTGTCAAATCACAGGTAAGTCCAAATCTTCACCGCTGGTTGTGCCTGTTGCATCTTAAGTTGATCTGTGACTTACTGTAAAGCATTTTGGTCTGAAGATGGTGAAGAACTTTGAAATTAGGCTATGTTGCTGGATGTAAGTTGCCTGTGGGCCTAGTTTTGAACAGAGGTCCTGGAAGTACCTGTGGTGAGAGCTGTTGGGAGGGAGGGAAAGAGGAAATCGAAGTGAATGTTGTCACTGGGCTGCTCTGGTGCTCCTCCTGTTGATTGCTTTGAAAACAGCATTGTCAGAGACTTTGATGTGGGACTCACTCACCAAAGTAAAATAGGATGAAAAGATTTGTGTTTAGAGTGGGACTGGTGGAGGCCACACTATCAGGATCCTGTGGTTATAGTATTCCTCTGACAAATACCTCAGCTAGATAGTGAGAGGTAAGGATTGTGAGGGTTTAGTATTGTTTAAAATGGAACTGGATAAATATTTGAACATAAACTAATTACAAATTACATGTATTTATGGGAAGGGGGATAAACTGTGTGGATAACTTATCAGGGAATTATCACAAGTGTAGTGGGCCAAATGGCCTCCCCCTATGCTACATGGTAAGGTAATGAGCTAACTGGATAGCTTGTTCAGAGAGCAAGTACAGGTACAATGAACCAAATAACCTTTCATACTGCACAGTTTTTTGATTCTATCATATGAGTCACATCCATGGTTTGCATTTCTACTGTGGGATAAAGTATGCTTTATCAAGCAGTTTTATTTTATTGGGATTGGAAGGAGAAGTTGTTGGCTTTGTTTGATGTGGAATTTCTGTGTTGAGCCATATGACAAGATCCATCTTGATCTTGTCCCTGGATAAAGCACGAGGTGTTTCCAGATGCCTACCTTTAGACTGTTAGCGCAATGATTGTGAGAACTCTGAAGGGGTGATATTGTGAAAATCTGGTTTATAATTTTACGTGTTTTAGAATATAACTTTTGGCTTTGGCAATCAAATTGTTAACCAGGCCTTTCTGCTTCTTACAATTTAAGAAACTGGTATGCATCTCAAACGAATGCAGTTCAAACAAGGCTTGGCATTAATTACAATTGAAAGCTAACCTATGCTTATCTTAAGAAGGTAGAGGTGTGAAAACAATAAACAATAGGGGTCTTCTATCATAGCTTAATGGAGCCAGGAGGTCTACCTTTACTTCAATAAAATATTTAAATTATGTTTGTAGTTCCCGAATGAAAAGAGGTTGGGGGTAGCTAGTCAGCAAGGCAATTCCTTGAAAGGAACAGAAGTTCTGAAAAAGGGTCATAAACTCTATTAGCAACATAAATTATTCATATGGGTTACAGAATCGGGGTTGTTGAAGGTAAAATAATTAGTTTACATTTCTGTTTGAGAACGCCCCAAAGCATGCCAATTTGTCATGGAGGTGGACTTTAGGGGTTAGAAGGTTCCTTTGTTTAATTTAGCTGGAGGTTTTTCACATAAGGCAGTTTCAGCTTTGGTTTGGTGTTGACTGCAGCTCACTGGTTGAGAAAGCTAAAGGAGAAGAATGTTAGTCAGGCCTACATTTAAGCAGAGAAAATGCTAGCTTTATCATTCATTGCGTGCAATGTGGATGGGGCTTAAGCTATGGTTGGAATTCATGAGGGGAAAACAAGCTGGAAGATTCACTCCAGTTTGAAGCTAGTGGTCCTCACAGTGCCGTGTGACAGAAAGCAGTCAGCAGAGTTAGCTTGGCATTTGCTGACAACCAGAACAATTGACTGAGGCATCCACAGTCATGAGTTCTTAAAGAAAAGCTGTAGGGTTGCTTAGCCAAAAAGCTAATGGGAAGGACCTTCATAAAATCTTATCTTGGAGAAAAGCTGGAACACTAAGGACAATCAAAGTGAATTCCAGAGGGCTGTGGCATACCTTTGAGTTGGTCCCTAAGAAGTGAATGAACCTTCAAGATTCTTGTAATGTATAAGAGAACTCTTGGGGGAAGTAAAAAGCGGAACTGAGTTCATAGTATAAGTAGTTATAAACTATAGTGTTAATAGTGCTCGCTTTGATTAATTCTTTTTATATACAGTAAAAGCATGAAATCTTGTGGCAAGTTCTTTCAGCTAATCATTGCTCGTTCAGATTTCTCTTTCAATTTTAACAGTGCTGAACAGGTTCGCAACAGTGGATTCATCCTTGAATTTTCTTAAGTTCTGCAAATAAAGAGCTTCTATTTCATCCACTCCAAACTTTAACGTACCCTCTTTCCCCCACTCCTCCAGTTTTTAGCCTTTTTACAAGTGTCATCTGCTTGCTGTTTCATAGGCTTCAGTAACCCTTCTGCATCTCATTCAAGTGACTTTTTTTTGTCCATGGGATGTGAGTATAGCCAACACTTATTGTGTCATGGATACTTTAAATGATATTTCCCTAAAGTCGCCTGTGAACAATGTATTTGTATGCGAGTGTGCATATTTGATCCTTGAAGTGAATAATCCAGTTTAGAATAACCCAGCAGTAAGGCTTTTATCTACTTAAAAATTAAAAAATTAAGTTCACCCCATTACTGTGGAAGTTACTTAAGAAAAGGTAAAGTTAAAAACACATACACAAAGATTAATTTCGAATGAAGATTAAATGATACGTATAAACGTGACCTAAATTCAGTCTATTTTGGTGCAGGCTTAGTATGTTTTGAAGTCGAAGTTGTATTGTCTGAAGTGAAGGTTTGGAGGTTGGCTCTGCAGCTGCGATGGCTTCCAATGTCAAATTGCCAGAGGTTGCTTTAACGAGCGGGCTTAGTAGAGATCAGGTTTACAGGGAGGAGAGAAAAGACTTTTAGCTGCCCAGTTACTTACAGGAGACCATTAGCTGTTTTGGGATGTCTTCTTCCCCCTCTCCCTCTTGGGATTGAAGCTTCCTAAGGTGGTTCACCAAGATGGTTCTGCCTCTCGGCAGCTTTCTGCCTTTTTTGTGCAAACATGGCTGCTGGCACGCTGAGTCATTGTTCCATATAAGGCAAATGGTAATTCCATTACAGTTATCCAAAGTCACCTTACCCGCTGTAGAGATCAAGAGGGCCAAGGTGGTCCATGCTTTACAGAGGCTTATCAGTTAGTGTCTTTTGTGTTTGGAGGGAAAAACTATGAAGTCAATGAATTTCTGTTTACTCTTTTGAAATACCCATTTTAAAATATATGCCTGAGGCTGAAGGAATTCCAGCCTGAAAGGAAAGTCATGTGACCCTCAGAGCCCATTTTGAAAAATAGTCTTTCAACTCCGTTCAAGGTCATAAAAAATGTAACTTTTAGAATAGTGTTCCAAAAATTTGTAATATCATAACTGCTCACTGTAACAATTATCTATCCCCATTCATCCTTGAGAAGGTGGTGGCGCTGCAGTCTGTGTGGTGCAGGTACACCCACAGTGCTGTTAGGAAGGGAATTCTAGGCTTTTGACCTGGTGACGGTGAGGGAACGGTGATACAGTTCCAAGTCGACATGGGTTTCGAGAGGAACTTGAAGGTGGTGGTGTCCCCATCCACCTGCTGCTCTTGTTCTCTTAAATGTTAGAAGTTACAGGTTTGAAAGGTGCTGTTGAAGGGGCCTTGGCGATTCACTGTAGGGCCTCCTGTGGATGGTATACACTGCTGCCAGTGGTAGAGTGAGTGAATGTTTTATTCACAAGGTTTGACTTTGAGTGTCAACGGTATAATGAATAATGGGGTCCTCACAGTGAAGCCCAGTCATGTATCCCTATGTAGGAGTTTCGGGATAGTGGTCTGGATCAGCAATAACACTGACTATTCACCATCACTTCCCTGCCCAGAGTGAGATTGGCTAACTCAGCACAATTGGGGATCAAACCAGGGTTGCCAATTCTCTGGGATTGCCCTGAAGTCTCTGGGGTGCAAGCAAAAAAAAAAGTGAGAAAAATCATTGACTTAAGAAACAGGAAATTGTGCGTTTTCTTTATTTTCTTTGGCCGTTTTACTTCTCAGTTATAAATAGTCATTTGGTAGTACAGAACTTGAGTATTGCTGAAAAGAGAGACATGCTGTCGAAGCTTTACATCTTGCACTCATCAGGACAGATTCACAAGAATGCCAATGGTAAAGGGACCAACAATTTATACTGCATGAGAAGGGAGTGCTGAGTGGTTGGCAAAAGGATTCTGGTAGTGACGTTGTCATGGAGAATACACCAGGGAGCAATTAACTACCAAGCCTTTGTTTAAATTCAAAGCAGGCAGGTTGAGTCTGTTCAAGGCATTGCCCTGGGGAATGAACCAGAGAATGGCTGTCCCCCAAGCTTTTATTTTTTTGAAAAATGCACAATGCATGGACATACTCCTTCTGTCTGCAAAGGACAGGATCCTGTGTGTGAATATATGTAGCTCTAGCGTGTTTAAGTGAACCATGCTGTGAGCTCGACTGATAAATCTTAAATTGGTTGTCAGTGTAATTCTTAGAACAATCAGGATTGTTTAGCAAGTGCTGTCCAACTGCAGAATCATTTTAATCTTGGACACTATGTTTTGAGTTTTGCAAGTAGTGGCTGGTTGCGTACGGTCAGTTGCGAACAGCCGAATGGACATGCTGTTTGATGCAATCCACCAGTCGTTGGGATGTACAGCCTACATACTTGACACCACACTGGCACTGAAATTCATATACCACGTTACTCATTTGAGTGATAGGGAACTGCCTAGAATTCCTGGTGAGTGCAAGTGACAGCATGTCTCTTTTTTCAGCAATTCTCAGTTATAAATATATTGGAGATTAGAGGAAAAAAGGCTGATTGGAGGCAAGAGGTCATGTGATGAAACCTCCAAAACAGTGTTCAGAGTTGGGAATCTCCGATCGATCATTGGCCACGCTAGCCAGCAAGGTCCCATGGAGCAACCGGCTCCATTTTACATCTTGTTAAATAATTTAATTTTAATGAAAGTGAAAAAATAATCCCTTCTTCCAAATTGTACTCTTGCTTATTTCTGTCAAAGGAGCACTTCTAGGCTGAGTCTAGTACAGTGTAGAGTGCTGGGTTACATAGTCGGAGGTGTCAATAAAATGGCTGGGATGTTTTTCTCTTAAATTTATTCTCAAGGTGTAGACACTCATGGCAAGGCTGGCATTTAATGCCCATTCTGGATTGCCTTTGAGGAGATGATGGTGAAGACAAAACAGCTAATAGCGCTTTTCCCAATCACCAGATGTCTCAAAATGCTTTGCAACCAATGAACTACTTTTGAAGTATAGTCAGTGTTGTAATGTAGAAAACATGGCAGCCAGTTTGCTCTCCCACAAACAGCATTGTGATAATTTGTTTTTTCTGATGTTGGTTTAGGGATAATATTGGCCAGGAGACCTGGGATAAATCAGCTGCTCTTCTTCAAAATACACCAGGGAACCTTTAACACCTACCTGAGCAGGCAGATAGTTTAAAGCCTTATCTGAAAAAGGGCACCCCCAACAGTGCAGCATTCCCTTGATGCCACACTACAGTGTCAGCCTTGATTTTTGTGCTCAAGTCCCTGAAGTGGGACTTGAAACCAGAAGCATGTGACTCAGTGACGAGTGCTACTGACTGAGCCACAGCTGACACTCTTGATCCACTTGAACTGATGTAGTTATTGTGATGAAGGTGCCCCCTCAGCGCTGTTAGGTAGGGAGCTCCAGTATTGTGACCTCGTGACGATGTGCAGTGTTCTAATTATACACATGCATTGGGCGAAGGCCAATAGTGCTTGACTAATTTGTGCTCAAGTGCTGCTCAGTTGAATGGCATCCAACTAACAATTCCGAATTATATTCGCTGAATGTTTACCATAAGGAGAAAGTGAAAAACTTCACTGACGGCACTGCTGCTAAGATAAGATGTGATAAACTGCCGTAAGCAAAGGAAATCGCACCATTGCTGAAACCTTATGGTGTTGAGTGGCTTATTTTGCTTTTCCCATTGAACCATTTGTGTTTGGATTTCTCATCAGTGTGTTTGAACGAAGGCACAGCCTGGAGAAATGAACTGCGCAAAGTAGGCAGGTCCCAAGTTTACTCTCTGTTCTCTATTGAGAATGAACTTTCATTCATAAAATACTGCAGATGCTAGAAATCTGAAGTAAAATCAGGAAATGATGGAAATACTCAACAAGTTTGGCTTTTATCTGATGAAATGCCTCTGACCTGAAACGCTAAATGATTCCCTCTCTAAGACCTGTTGCGCATTCCTAGAACTTTCTATTTTTATTGCATTTATATAGCACCTTTTTATGACCTTCAGGCATTTCAAGTGCTTTACAACCAGTTAAGTACGTTTTGAAATATGGTCACTGTTGTGATGTAGGAAATGTGGCAGCAAATTTGTGCACAGCCAGCTCCCACAAACAGTAATGTGATCATGACCAGTTAATCTGTTTTTGTGATGTTGGTTGGTTGATTTGAGGATAAATATTGGCAGGTCTTTCAATTAGTGCCATTTTATATCCAGCTGAGGGGGCAGGTGGGACGTCAGTTCAAAGTCTCATCTGAAAAATCGCATCTCTAACAGTGCAGCACTCCCTCAGTAGTGGAGTGTCAGTCTAGATTTTTGTGCTCGAGCCTCTGAACCTACAAAGCGTCAGACTTAAGATGTGAGAGTGCCACCAACTGAGCCATGGCCAATGTCAGTTGGTGATAGCAATTGGATGTTGGGGTGGGATAGGCTTCCTACTCCTGCAGGGTAGACTGTGATGTTGATAGAGGGCAGACCCTAGCAAGGTGATGAATAGGCTACTGATACTCGCTTTCATTTATTGATCCATTAATAATGCTAATTTGAGTAGAAGGCAGGGGGATAAAAAGAAAGACTTGTATTTATATAGCACCCTTCATAATCGTAAGACATCCCAAAGCACTTTCCAGTAAATTAAGTTCTTTTGGAGTGTAGTCACTTTGTAATGGTGTTACAACCTCTGCAGAGACCAATAACTTTTAAAAAGAGATATAAACTTCCCAGTGACCAACACCAAGGATTGCACAAAATTTAATGTTCTAAGACTTTTACTGTAACAAACGCTAAAATCAACATAGACTAAACATTGCTTATAGGCAACTAATGCACTAAACTACAGAAAAGGTATCCCCCATAATTTAACACACAAACCTCACTTATACAGTACACCACACTTTCAATGTAATTTATTTTAAAGTCCCAAAGTCCTCCTGGCTTTAACAGGGTCTCTTCTCCGTGTCCCACCAAGGTGAATCTTTCAGTGTCCTTCTAAATAAAGCCGTCTCCACTCAATCTTCTGAGCATAATTGAATGGACTTCCAGTAGCAAAGTGTCCTCTGTTGATTCCATGGCCTTTAATTCTTCAGAAGCCTTGTTTCTTCAAAATGGGAATCTGTTCTTGCTAGTGTTTTGCTTGTTGGCTAACCTGAAAATGGTCCTTTTCCTCTGCTTGGCATGGCAGCACCTGCTTCAATCTGCCTCTTCAGATCTCTTTATCTGACTGAGACCCCTGTTCTTACAAAAATCAACCGGCCTTTGTGAGTTTTTGTGTCAAGGTGTTAAACCTTATACCTTACTTTCAACAAATTTGATCTGGCCCCTTCTCTGTGGCAACAAGGTCACATGGGCTTGATTCTGGGCAGATATTGTAGGAGGTCCCATCCCCTCCTCCAAACAACTCCGTTCTACCTCGAGTTAAAGGAGAGTTTCAAAATACACAGCATGATTCTGTAACAATGTAGGCGACAGGCAGCCAATTTGTGCACAGCAAGTTCCCACAAACAGCAATGTGAGAACGATCAGAAAATCTGTTTTAGTGATGTTGATTGGGTGTTAAATTTTGTCCAGGTCACTGTCCTGTTCTTATATAGTGCCAGGAGATCTCTCATGCCCACCTGGAAGGGAGGATGGGTCTTCAGTTTAACTTTTCACCTGAAAGACAAGGCAGCATGACATTAGTACTGCACATGAGTCTCATCCCAAATTTTGTGTTCAGGTGCCTGGAGTGGGCTTTGAACCTACCACCATCCAACTTGGGTAAAAGTGCTACTGACTGAGCAGTTGGCCTGAAATTCCAGTGAGGTGGGGTGGGTGGATGAATAGTTGGTCAACTGCCCACACTGTGAGCTGGTTTGGGGGTGAAAAGAGGAATTAGAGGCAGAAACTGGATCCTCCACCTCACGTAAGATCTAGTACACGAGTCTTCAGCCCAGCATTTGTCCTGAGAAAAGTTTTGAAGATTGAGACAGGACCTCTTTTTTTTTAACTTATTTTTTCATGGGATTTTAGCATCGCTGGCTGGGTCAGCATTTATTGCCCATCCCTAATTGCCCTTGAGAGTGTGATGGCGAACTGCTGCAGTTCACATGATGTAGATACACCCAGGGTGCTGTTAGGAAGGGAGTTCCATGATTTTGACACGAGACAGTTAAGGAATGGCAATAAAGTTGCAAGTTGGGATTGTGTGGCTTGGAAGGGAACTTGCAGGTGATGGTGTTCCCATGTATCTGCTGCCCTTGTCCTTCTAGGTGATAGAGGTCGAAGGTTTGAAAGATGCATTTGAAGGAGCCTTAGTGAGTTGTTGCAATGCATCTTGTAGATGGTACACACTGCTGCCACTGTACGTCAGTGGTGGAGGAAGTGAATGTATGAGGTAGTGATGAGGCGTCAGTCAAATGGGCTGCTTTGTCCAGGCAAGTGGAGTGTATTCCATCACGCTCCTGACTTGTGCCTTGTAGATGGTGGACAGGCTTTTGGGAGTCAGGAGGTGAGTTTCTCACTGCAGCCTCAGCTCCACCACACCCTGATTGTTTCAGTGAACCCCATCCCTGCAAATTTGCTGGGGCTAGAGTGCGGCTTTAACGTGGGTAGATGTGGGTTGCTCCAACATCAGTACAAGGACCCCGGGATTTCTTTGTGACTGCTCTAGTGATGGTGATATCTTTAATAAGGATGATGAGAAGAATTTGGGCCTTTTCACTTTTGGATTAACAGAGGGTCAGTATAGTCTAAGCAAAGTCTTTAAGATTACACTTGGGAATTACAGTCAAGCACCAACAAATATGTGTGTACCATCTGCAAGATGCATTGCAACAACTCACTAAGGTTTTTAAAAAGTGACGTATTCATGGCTCTATTAGCCCAAAGCTCAGGAAATCTTTTCCTAAGTTTCTCGACCTCCCATTCTCCTTTATATTGCTCATTGACACCTACCTCTTTGGCCAAGCTTTTGGTCATCTGTCCTAATATTTCCTATGTGGTTCATGTCAAACTGTGTTTGATAATTGCTTCTGTGAAGATTTTACTACATTATAGGCACTGTATAAATGGAAGTTGTTGTATAAACATTGTCACCCTTTCTTACACCTTACACTTTCTCTGTACACTTTTGTGAGTTATAAAAGATCTCGGACATGAGGTATGGTGGAATCATCCAATTGGGTAATGAGCCATCTATTTACTTTCCAATTGGCATAACATGGCAGGGTATGGTAAGGGTTGACCAGTGATGTGACTGGGGTGGTTGGCGTTAGTAGATCATGTAATGACAGCACCAGGTATATATCCCAACTAGTGTTGGCAACCCTCTAGTGATGAGACTTGAGTTGCCATGCAAGGTGTTTTCCCTGACAACTTGTGCCAAGGCAAATATTATTAAAAAAAAACTAGGACCCATAAATTATAAATTTCACATTATAACAGCTAATGAAGATTGCCTTCCTCCTGGGAAATCACTGCGATTAGTCAGCTCTTGGTGGAGGAAGCCCACGTTTATTGAAATGTTATTGTGATGAAATGCAATACCTTACGTTCACCTTTGGGATGGATGAAGATGCGAACATTTGTCAAATGCGCAAATTAAGTGCCCCTGCAATTCATTCATTGTTGGAGTAAACCAAGAGCAGGTTATTAAATTTATTCTGACAGTAAAAAAAACCAGCAGGTTGCGAAATCCTCCGTGGGTCGTTATTTGGCATAACTTCTCCCTTACTGTACTAAAATTGTAACCTAAATGTTTACGAATAATGCTAATTAAGGTGATTTATTATTTAAAACTCTCAATTGCTAATTTTGCCTCTTTTTAAGAAAAACTATTAACTGTGCACATTGGAGGGAAGAGACAATTAGAACACAACTATGACTAAACTATGAACTATCTCATCACACAGTTCCTATATTTATTTCTGAAAATGGAAAAGCTGCAAAAACACATGATTTTCCATCTCCATAATCTCAAACCGCTAATTCCCAGCACAGTTGGTCCTCATCAGCAATCATTGCTTGTGCTATGCCTTCACGTATTACACAGCATGCAAAACCCTCACATCATATTTCAACTGACTTCTCGGCACCAGAACTGTGGCTTTTAAAATCTAGCCCCAGGCTTTAGGCCTACACTTCACACTAACATGTAAAGCATCTACACTCTGTACGTCTATCACACAAAGGAACTAACTCTTTGGAAGTTGTACAGAGGTTGAAAAGAAAGTTGTAATATCTGAATAACATTTGGTTTTGAAGATCTCCTTTTATTACCTGACTCTAATACATATTTGCTGTATTGCTGACACATCCCTAGCTGCAGTTAGTTGCACTTTTGGTACTGATCTCGGACAGATATTAGTGCAATGTATTGTGCATTGGCAGAATGGAGTTATACAGTGAGCTTTTTGCTGTCCAGGCTGCTACAACAGTGATTATAGTATCAGATTTAGAAAAGATATGGAAAAGGACAAGGAACAAATAAACTTAACCCTCCTCCAGTCAAGTATTTTTAACTTCAGCGAATAGGGAAAGGGTCTGGCCCAGTAGATTATATTCAAAGGTTGATAGACAAAACAGCAGTTGAACAATGGGAGGTCTTCAAAGTGCCGATGGTTCAGATATAGAGTTAACACATTTTCCATGAGAGGGAAAGTAAGGTTATCCAAAGCTGGGGCTCTCTGGATGACTGAAGATATAAAGGTTAAAATTAAACAGAGAAAAGAGGCTTGACAGATGTAAGGTTCATAATACAGTGGAGAACCAATCTGAGTATAGAAAGTGCGGGCAAGATTTAAGAAACAAATAAGAGGTAGAAAGTAAGATGATGAGAATAGATTACTGGCTAACATAAAAGGCAATCCAAAAGTCTATTCTCATAAATAATAAGTGAAGAGAGCACTCAGTAGAGTGCATACCTCCACCACGCTGTGTTGACTCAACATCATTACAATTATACAACTCTTCCTTAAGGCTTTTCCTGGTCTGGTTAATGCCCTGTAACTGCAAAGTTGAAAAGAAGTATTTTTGTTAAGTGCTTCCATCTTACTGAGGAGGCTTCAGGCCAATCCACATCCAACAACCTGCTCTGAAAATGCTGCTCATATTTTGCCACAGCAGCTAAGACAATCCACAGCATTCGAAAACAACCAACGTTCTAAATAAAACAACCTACAATTACATTCTAAGTAAAACAACTTACAACTTTCTTTTAAAAAAAGTCAATTTGAACTATCTCCCAATGTTAACGGATCCATCAAAAAATTCCAGGATCCGGATCTTCGCCAAAAGCTAATAAGATCTTCCTTGGTTCATACTGATTCTGTGTACCATATTTGGTTGAAATCTGTTGATTAGTTTTTGAGCTGTGTTTCTTACAGACTAAGAGGGCAGAGGTAATAAAAGGGTATTCAAAGGAACGATGGGGCCAATAAGGAAATGGCAGTGGTTGTGGGTTTGGAAGATGCTGCCTAAGGAGCTTTGGTGAGTGCCAGAGGACTGGAGAATTACAAATGTTACATCACTGTTGAAAAGGGGGAAATGGATAAATCCAGCATCTGCAGGCCAGTCAGCCTATAGTCTGGGGTGGGGAAATTTGGGGAAAAAAGTAATCCAGCCTCAACTGGAGTATTCTGTTCAATTCTAGGCGCTATATTATAGGGAGGATGTTGGGTCCTTGGAGAGGATGCAGAAGAATTTACTAGGGATGAGGCACTTCAGTTGTGTGGAGAAATTGCGAGAGCTGAGGTTGTTCTCCTCTGAGCAGAGTAGATTAAGAGGAAATTTGGTGGAAGTGTTCAACATCATGGATAGTTTTGAAAGAGTAAATAAGGAGAACCTACATCCAATGGCAGATGTGTTGGTAGCCAGAGGGTACAGATATATGGTCAGCATGAAGAAACATATTTTTGCTCACATTTTTATGGGGAGGCAGCGGTATAGTGGTATTGTCACTGGACTAGTATTTCAGATACCCAGAGTAATGCTCTGGGGATCTGGGTTCGAATCTCACCACCAATCATGAAATCATGGTCAATTGTCTTAAAAAACCGCCTGGTTCACTAATGCCCTTTAGGGAAGGAAATCTGGCCTACATGTGGCCCAGGCACATAGCAATGTGATTGACTCTGAAATGGCCTGGCAAAAGCCACTCATTTCTCAAGGGCAATTAGGGATGGACAATAAATGCTGGCCCAGCCAGTGGCACCCACATCCCAAGAACCAATTAAAAAGAAACATAGCGAGTTGTTATGATGTGGAATGCGCCGAAAGGGTGGTGGAAGCAGATTAGATAATAACTTTCAAAAAGAGAATTGGATAAGTATCTGAAGGGACAAAAATTATGGAGAAAGTGAGTGGGAGTATGAATAATTGGACAGCTCGGCCAAAGAGCCAGCTTAGGCACAATGGGCTGAATGCTCTTGTTCTGTGCTGTACCATTCTCTGATTCTATAAAACACTTCAATTAGATTCTAGCCTGTAACTTTTCCCTAGGAGCCTAGTACTAGATATAAATCATTTTATCCAGTTTATAAATGATTTTATTTAGGAATTTATTTGTGATCTCCATTCCCGTGATTCCCCTTAACATTTAGATAAGTTTGTTAAACTATTTTGATGTCACTGCCAGCATGTTAAAAAATAGTTTGCATTTAATTATTGGGGAAATTAGGCATCCTGTTAATACTATGCACTTTTAAGTTGTCTAATTGACTACTGCGTTGAGCATAAACATGAATAACAAGATGTCAATATGAACTTGAAACAGTTGAATATTGGGAGCTGTATTTTCTCCAATAACCTGGTGATGGCGCTCCTAGTGGAGCAGAAATTGAAGCACGTTTTTCTTTGAAATAAAGGTGACTTGTCAGATAATTGTTATCTTCAAAAGAAAGCAAACTGTGCTTTTGTTTCTGATTTTCCATCCTCTATGGGGTCAGTTTCTTCCCCGTCCCCATCCTTTTCTTTCCATTACAGAAACACATATAATGGCTCTCTTTTAACATCAAAGCCGCTGATTGTATAAATGGAAACTACATTGAAAAGAAGGAAGCCTACACCATCTCCAGGATGACCCAAAGTACTTCATGCCCATGTTTTATCTCTTCAAATATTATCGCAATATGTTAGCAGTTAATTCGCGCACAGTGACACCCCACAAAGAACAACGAGGCAAATGTTCAACTAAATAAGTCCGGGAGGATCAGGGGGTCACAATCCAAAGCTATGTAAGGTCAGAACTAGGTTTCTCATAGGACAGTAGACCTCTTGAGTAGGCTGAATGCACTAGTGGAGCTTTCCCTGTTTGTCATTTTTTTTTTAATGAACATAAAACAGTCAGTCTGTTTAATGTGATTTTGATGTGGGGGGATTGTTGGCTAGAATACCAGCAATTCCATCTTTAACAACTGGGGCAAATGGCTTAACTTCTCACCTGAAAAACGGCACTTCTAGTAATTATGCAGCAACTCCTTGGCGCAGTGTTAGCTGAGGTTATGTACTCTCGTCTTGGGTATGGGGCTTGATCCTCCTACCTTCCGAGTCCGAGATGAAAGTGTTACCAACTGAACCAAGCTGACACCTGAGGAACAAGAATAGTTTTTTCCAAATGTTTATGAAGACAATCCCATGTGAGAGGGGGACATCACAGCTGCCCTCTGCTCTCAAATGTGAGTATCAGTTATTAAAATTGTCGATCATTGTAGAAATTTTCATTTGGCCCAAGGTGTTGAGTTCATCACAATGTAGCACTTCATTTAGAACCTCCTCCGTGAGCCATTATACACGGAGGAAGAGTGAGAACATTTGAAGTGATGCTTTATCAACAGAGTTTCTATGGCTGTAAGAGAGTGACCTCTGTAGAGACAGGGCTTCACAATGGAGATGCTTTCACCTGAGCTTAGATTTCACCACTTTGTGATAGTCATCTGCAAAAATAAATAACAAGATTAGACAGAAGTTGCATTTTTTTTCCTGGCACACAAGTGTTGATCAAGAGGCAATGAGTTTAGAAATATTATCTCAGCACTGTGAGTCTTTCAGGGTGAACGTTGTCACACCTCACTGATAGAGTGCTTATGTATTGATGTTAACTGTGGTGGTCCCTTATTTCAGCTTAAAAATGTAATGAAGACCTAATGTGAAACATGGTTAATGTAGAAGAGCAAAATACTGTGAATGCTAGAAACCTGAAATAAAAACCGGAAGCGGTGGTAATACTCAGTAGGTCAGGCAGCATGAGTGATGAGAGAAACTGAGTTAATGTTTCAGATCTGACCTTTCATCAGAACTGTGAAAAGTTAGAGATGTAATATATTTTAAGCAAATACAGAAGCAGGGAAAGGGGGGAGTGGGAGAAAAAGGACAAAAGGGAAGACCTTTGCCTGAGTGGAAGGCAGGAGAGATAAAGGCCAGGATTATGGAGTTGGGATTTAGAAAAAATAGGCCACTGTGTGGACAAGGTGGAAGTCCCACTTCTGTTTCCATCTCTGGCTATTCCCACCTGAGTGGGAAAAGGAGCAGTTTGGGAACCCAGCACGCTGCGGCTTTCCTGCACAGTTGTAGAAGTGAACACTTCAGAACTTGGAATTTTCATTTGAGACAGCTGCATTTTGGAAGCTCCCCTAAATTACACCTGCAGAGTGAAGGCATGAACCATGGATTGGAGGTAGGAGTAAAAATTGTTGCCTCCTTTACTGTTCGTCATGAAATCCTATAGCCTGAGTTACATCTGTGTTTACTAAAGTGAGTTATGAGGGGGCTGTGATTGGAAAATGTAAGTGACCATTAAATAACGTGGCTGCCAGGTTGTTACTTCTGACACCTGGCAAGCTCAAAAATGAAAGAATAATAATGTAAATGTGGAAAAGTCTTCAGATACATTAGATAGGTTATCCACTGAATAAAGTACTATTCTGCATTGTTCAATATTGAAAGCCTAGCCCAGTCTGAGATTCAGAACTAATTGTTCAGACTTTCCCCATTCCTTTAATTCATTCTCTGCAGATCAGCTCAGCAATCTGTTTGTCCGTTTGAAAGTTTTGACAGATGTGTAAGCTTTTGGCTGCCTTCATAAGCACTAATGGATTCCATACTACAGAGTTTGATTATTCAGTTGTCATGGGGAATGTGAGTTTGGTGCTTCGGTGCTTGTGACATGTATTCCTTCTTCATTAACTGAGGTTTCCCACCCACTGCGGTTGACAGGGCCCTCAACCGTGTCCGAATGATCTCCTGTGCGTCTGCCCTAGCACCTTCCACTCCCTCCCAGAACCATGATAGGGTCCCCCTTGTCCTCACTTTTCACCCCACCAGCTTCCACGTTCAAAGGATCATCCTCCACCATTTCCAGCATGAGGCCACCACCAAACACATCATCCCCCTCACCCACCAACCCCCCACCCCCAATCCTCAGCATTCCATAGGGACCGTTACCTCCGGGATGCCCTTGTCCACTCCTCCATCAGCCCCAACACCTCATCCCCTTCCCACAGAACCTTCCCATGCAATTGCAGAAGGTGCAACACCTGCCCCTTTACCTCCTCCCTCCTCCTGTCCAAGGCTGCAAACACTCCTTTTAGATGAAGCAGCATTTCACTTGCACCTCCTTGAATTTGGTCTACTGCATTCGCTGCTCCCACTGCAGTCTCCTCTACATTGGAGAGACCAAATGCAAACTGGGTGACTGCTTTGTGGAACACCTTCGGTCTGTCTGCAAACATGACCCAGACCTCCCTGTCGCTTGCCATTTCAACACACCACCCTGCTCTCATGCCCACATGTCTGTCCTTGGCCTGCTGCATTGTTCCAGTGAAGCTCAACGCAAACAGGAGGAACAGCACCTCATCTTCCGATTAGACACTTTACAGCCTTCCAGACTTAACATTGAGGTCAACAACTTTAGACCATGAACTCTCTCTCCTCTCCCTACACCCATTTTTTAAAAATTCATTTTTATTTTTTTATCCACTTATTTTTATTATTCATTTTTATTTTCATTCATTTATTCATTGTTTTATCCCCATTTTTTATTCTATTTTCGATCACTTTTTTCCTCCCTCCCACCCCCACGAGGGCCATCTGTTACTTGTTCATGTTGTTCTTTCACAAGTGCTTACCTTTGTCCTGCTATTATCAGATTCTGCTTTCTTACCTTACCATCAGCATCTTTTTAGCTCATCCCACTACCATTAACACTCCCTTTGTCAACCTCTTTTGCCCCCACTTCCACCCCACTTAAACTGTATAAATTTCATCATATTTCTACTTGTCTGTAGCTCTGAAGAAGGGTCATACGGACTTGAAATGGTTACTCTGTTTCTCTTTCCGCAGATGCTGTCAGAGCTGCTGAGTTTTTCCAGCATTTTCTGTTTTTGTATGAGTTTGGTTTTGACAGATTTACATGTTTCTGAAGAGGATGCTTTTCTCCCCAATGCCTATGCAGGTGATGTTTGTTAATTTTGACAAATTTATGAGCTTCTGAAGAGAATAATAGCTTTTCATGTGCCTATTCAATTGATGTTTATTTTGAGAGATGTATGAGTCTTTCATTGACTTCTATATGTAATTATAGAGGTTGTGAATTCTGTTTATTAAATGGTTACCGGGTATCTGGGTTAGGGGTTGCTAAGGGGTGAGGATGAGGGGAGGTCTTAATCTGATCTGGGGAACTGGACAGATGATTATGGGAACGTAGGCAGGCCTTTTATCTTGGCCTATTTGGCACTGGTCGGCTTCTGTCTCTGCCTCGGGCCTTCCACCGCTGGCCTTTCCAGTTTTTATTTCAGCTTTCCAGCATTTGCAGTATCCTGCTTTCAGGCCATCCTGGCTGTGGTACTTTGTTGTTTTCTGAATTCTGCTGCATCTGTCTTTGATTTAGTTTAGCACATCTGTTTCTCTGTGGCCCTGTCTACCAATGGTTCCATTCTCAACCTGTCTCAGTGTCACCAGCCCATTTGCAAAGATTTCTTATCCCTTTCCATGCCTTTGAACCAGGAGGTTGTAAGTTCATATCCCACTCTAGAGACTTAAGGACAAATATCTAGGCGTAGCTCTGTCAATGACTTGCTGCTTATGCTGTGTGGCATGCAAGTAGTCCTGTGTTCTAGCTTCACCAGGTTGACACCTCATTTTTAGATATGCCTGGTGCTGCTCCTGGCATGCCCTCCTGCACTCTTCATTGAACCTGGCTTGATGGTAATAGTAGAGTGGAGGATATGCCAGGCCATGAGGTTACAGATTGTACTCGAGTACATTTCTGCTGCTGCTGATGGCCCACAGCACCTCATGGATGCCCAGCCTTGAGTTCCTAGATCTGTTCAAATTCTATCCCACTTAGCATGATGGTAATGCCGCACCACACGATAGAGGGTATCCTTAATTTGAAGGCAAGGCTTTGTCTCCACTCCTACCAATACTGTCATGGACAGATACACCTGTGGCAGATAGGTTGGTGAGGATGAGGTCAAGTATGTTTTTCCCTCTTGTTGGTTCCCTCACCACCTGCCCCAGACCCAGCTTGGCAGCCAAGTCATTTAGGACTCAGCCAGCTCGGTCAGTGGTGGTGCTACTGAGCCACTCTTGGTGATGGACATTGCAGTCCCCAACCCAGAATACATTTTGTGCCCTTGCCACCCTCGGTGCTTCCTCCATGTCAAGAAGATATAATTTCCAATAACATTATAGACATTTTAAAATAGAGTTTAGTGGTATCTGTGTCTATCTGTGTGTGTGTGTCTTAATTGGATTAAAACCAGCTGGTCAAGAGGCTTTGATATATGGAAGAGAAGTAGGTTTGAAATGTTAATTAGACAAACATGGGGACAATTTTCATTTTTCTTTAAACAAACAAGTGTAGCTTGTGTTCAAAGAGAGGGAGTGAAATATTGCCTCTAACCAGGTGAAGCTCAGAAACAGTTTGTTTATTTTTCCCAAGGATTACTAATAAAGTGGGTATTATGAAAGGGTATTATTGTTAGAAGAGGTAAAGTTAAAAAGACACAGTGATACAATAAAAATTTGCATTCAAAGAGGAAAATATGTATAAAGGAAGAGAAGGCTGTTGGTAAAGATGATAGGGATTCTCAGATCTAAAACATCCAGCCTGTAAGCCTCAAACCACTGTCTGCAAGGACCCAGAGCTGAAAGAAACTCATTTTGAATGTGACTGCCCAGAGTGTACATTGCTATGGGTCTGTTTAAATCTGTTTTTTACTGTTGCCTTAACGGAGGTATAACTGAGTGTTAGATTAATTAGGGGATTTTTAGAAGTTATTATAGTAATCATTTGTAGACATATGAATGTGCTTACAATCTTTTAATTAATAAACGTTTAATTTAGTTTTATAAAACACTTTTGAGACTCAGCGGTCTTATTATAACTGAATTCAAAGCCTGCATCTCAAAACATACAAATTGCAAAAATTGGTTATGACAGTTGTTTCAAGTTTCCCTCTGGGAGTTGAACAACTCAGCATTTACCATCGGCTGTGTCGCAATACTCCAAGTGGTGTTCAACATGGAGGAGAACTGATTCATCAGCTGAAGAGGGCGGTACGTGGTAATCAGGAGGAGGTTTCCTTGCCCATGTTTGACCTGATGAAGACTTGAGACTTCATGGGGCCCAGAGTCGATGTTGAGGACTCCCAAGGCAACTCCCGCCTGACTGTATACCACTGCTGCTACCTCAGCAGGGATGGTGATGGTGGTGTCTGGGACATTATCTGTAAGGTATGATTCCATGAGGATGACTATGTCGGGCTGTTGTTTGACTAGCCTGTGAGATAGCTCTCCCAATTTTGGCACTAGCGCCAAGATGTTAGTAAGGAGGGCTTTGCAGGTTCGACAGGGTTGAGATTGCCATTATTGTTTCCGATTTCAATGCCAGTTTCATTTCTTTTTTCTGATTTTGTAGCGGCTTGATACAACTGAGTGGCTTGCTAGGGCATTTAAGAGTCAACCACATTGCTTTCAGTCTGGAGCCACCTGTAGGCCAGATCAGGTAAGGATGGCAGATTTCCTTCCGTAAAGGACATTAGTGAACCAAGTGGGTTTTTACAACAATCGACAATGGTTTCATGGTCATCATTAGACTTTTAGTCACAGAGTTTTATTGAATTCAGATTCCACTATCTGCTGTGGGGGGGATGTCGCTGGACTCGTAATCCAGAGCATTACCCTGTGCCTCCGGATTACTAGTCCAGTGACATTACAAGGCCATCGCCTCCCCCTAGTGTAAATTAGAAATCTTTCAGGGAGTTTTGGGGATAATAAGCATGTGTCATATTCCTTGAGGTGATGCTGCTTTCCAAAAAAAAATTTTCCATTAATTGCATTTTATTAATAAACGATTTGCCTTTTTTTAACGTAAGCATGCAGCCCCTTTCTAAAATGGACCAATTTTAATTGCAAGTTATTTAAACTGCTTGTAGTCATTTAATTTTTTTACTACCTTCCAAAGTAAAATGCAATTCAACACGATTAACAACTAGGCAATATAGCACAGGAAGGGTGTGTGACATGCAGGTGCTGGAAGGGTCATTCCCACTCTATGGATATCAGAGACCGGACTGTCTGCTTGCTGCCACTCTGCATCACCTCTCTGGCCTCAGCACTCTTCTGTTTGATGGTTTCTGATGATATATTGATTCTCAACAACAATAGCACAATGTGTGCTGCTCACTCTAGCAGTGCTGTGCCTTTGCTTCAAAAACCGAGTGTTCAGCATTTTGCTATGCGACCAATGAACGCAATTCTTTGTCAGTGGCCTGCAGGGAATTGATGTTTTTCTTGCCGAGTGAATAGGTACATTGTGGCACTGATTTGTACTGCAAATTGTGATGTAGAGGTTGTTATTCTACTTCCACTGAAATAAAAGAAAAAATCTTTTTTTTTAAATTTGAACCCCGGTTTCAAGCTTAGCATGCTTGGACATTGTCAACCTTGGAAAGAGTTGGCAAGTCAATGGGATAAATTAAGGTACAAGTGGCTATGAAGCACCAAGATTGAGTTTCAAAGCTCTGTAGATTCCATTAGGAATGGAGAGTGGACGGGGGCAGAGAGTTCCACAGTTTGAGGAAAGTAGGAATTTGTGTGATTTGTCTTGATTCTAAGGCAGTGAAGATGTAAGTAAAAGAAAGATAGATGTGCATTTCTGTAGTGCTTTCAAAACCTCAGGGTGTGTTGAAACATTTTACAGGCAATCGAGTACTTTTGAACAGTGATCCTTGTAAGATAGACAATACTGCCATAGCATTTTTAGGCCCACCTGAGAGGGCCGACAGCGTCTCAGTTGAACGTCTCACATGAAACACAGCACCTCTGACACTCCTGAAATTTCTCAATTATGCTTCCAAATACACCAAGCTACATGCTCCTCCTCCCTGTGGTGAGATTCAGAATCGTCCTCTGGTCTCCTGCTCCAATTATTCTTCCCTTGGAACTCCAAACTATAATACTTCACCTTTTGTCTCCTTCTCACTCCCACCTTCCAGATTTTGTGCTTGAATTGCTGCAGTGGGTCTTGAACCTATGACCGGCTGAATCCTGCTACCCACTGAGCCACAGCCAACACCGATAATGTTATCAGGAGTTGGATTAGGAAGAGGAGTGTGTGGGGAAGGGTGTTTGGATTTTAGGAGAAGCGAGAGGGGGAAAGGTCAGAAGGATAATGTGCTTAAAAAGAAGAAAGGCTGTAATTTGGTGTTGGGGAAGTTGTTGGTTATAGTTGAGGGAGGGAATAACTAAACACTCTGACCCCCTATTGGACGAATGTTTCCTCTTCCTGTTGAGGGTAAGGCTTTCACATGGGCATGGGCATGGATGACACAATATTGCGCTGTATAATTTGGCACTGGCAAACTCCGACAAGAACAAAGCAAGATGAGATGATGAAAATGACACGTGGGTGTATTGCGGGAAGGGGTGAATTTTTGAGAACGTGATTAGGTTGATTAGGAATGGGAAGGAGATTTATTATGGATCAAAGGCACCTTATAAATAGCTTAGGAGTGCTTAATGCAGACATGGATGTCAAAAGTAGAAGAGAGTTTTATTCTCCGATCTGAATGGTTATCTCACTTGGTGAGTACGTTTAAAAAAAATTCTGTTTGAGCATCCCGGTTTGTCTTATCATATCAATGTGCTTGTGCTGCCTGAAAGCTTCATCAGAATGCACACCACTTTGAACATCAGGCAAAGCTGTAAACCTCTTGTTAACAGATACTGAGATAAGGATTAAGGTATGTGATAGGGTAATAGAGTGCAGGAAATGTTGCAGGCCTGTGGTTCCTTTTTGAAGAAATAGAGGTTGCAAGTTTATGGAGATGGATTCGCAGTGGTTTGCTGCTCATAGTAGCAGGTTTCTCTGGTTTCACTCCAGTCAAAGTGCAGTGGAGCCCCTGCAGGTGAAAACCTGGCTTGGTTCTTCAAATAGATGGGTAAAGGCAGGCCAGATTTTCTGCCCTTTGATGTGCATGGGATCTCAGGCAGGGTCTTGTTCCTTTGCTGGTTTGGTTCTGTTTGCGTGTGCACCCCCCCCCCACCCCCCCGGCCAATCCTTCTCTGTCTTGCGCTCTCTGCTCCAGAAATGTGTCTTATCAAATGTCTCTTTTTGGAAATAAAAACAGAAAATGCTGACAGCACCTGTGGAGAGAGAAACAGAGTTAACATTTCAAGTCCGTAAGATTCTCCTTCAGAGCAAAAGAGAAGTAGAAATGTGATGGATTTTACACTCTTTGACGGGGTGGAGCAGGTGGAGCCAAATAGAAGGCCAGGGATAGCGGGGAGCTCAGGAGAGATTAACAAAGATGTCAGGGGGACAAAGGGAGTGTTAATGGTAGTGGTGAAGACCAAAGGAGGTGCTGATAGTGACATCAAGGTAAGATAGCGGAACCTGTTAATAGGCGAACAAGGATCAGTGCTCTGTGAAAGCACAACATAGAAACAAAAGCGACAGATGGCCCTGTGCTGGGATCGGCAGGAGGGCATCGGGGATAAAAGAAATAAAATAAATAAATAAAAAAGTAAAAATAAATAAAAGTAAAAAATGGATTAAAAAAGGGGGTGAGGATGGAGGAGAGAGTTCGTGGTCTGAAGTAGTTGAACTCAATGTTAAGTCCAGAAGGCTGTAAAGTGCCTAATCGGAAGATGAGGTGCTGTTCCTCCAGTTTGCGCTTGGTTTCACTGGAACATTGCAGCAGGCCAAGGACGGACATGTGGGCATGAGAGCAGGGTGGAGTGTTGAAATGGCAATTGACAGGAAAGTCTGGGCCATGCTTATGGACTGAGCAAAGGTGTTCAGCAAAGCGGTCACCCAGTCTGCGTTTGATCTCCCCGATGTAAAGGAGGGAAGGACAGGTAGTGAGGAGAAATCAGGGCTGTTTAAATTAAACCCCCTTTGGTCCATAACAGTTAGTCACTGCTGTAATGTAGGGAAAAAGCAAGCAATTTGTGCACAGCGAGCTCTCAAAAACAGCAATGTGATAATGACAAGATAATTTGTTGATTGTTCTTGGCATATCTTTGCAGGCAAAGTTTTTTAGGAAGGTTGTACTCATTGTTTGCAGGCCCTCTGTTGGCTAGCCAGGCCTAAACTTGATTCTCCCACAATGGGTGCAGGCGAAGGTGTAGATGCTGCTGGGTACAATTGGGCCTATCCTTCTCCTTTTCTCTTTCATGCTGGCTCTTCACTCACTCTCAAAGATGTCTGTAGCACTTCCGATGTGGCATCTCCAGGCATCACGGTCTAGGGTCTGCGCTTCCTACTGGCGATGTGGCACCAAGAGAGCAACGACTTCAGGGAGCCTTTGAAACGTTTGTATTGGGCTGCTTTATTCTCTTTACTAGTGGTCAGCTCTTCGTAGAACATGACCTTGTGCAGGCGACTATCGCACATCCAGGCAACGTGATCCACCTAACACAGTTGGCTTTGCAGAAAGATGGCTTTGATGCTGGTGATGTTGGCTGTTTCCAGGACTTCAGTGTTTGTGATGTGGTTTTACCAGCAGACCTTGAAGGTGCTGCGGAGGCAGCACTGATGGAAGTGCTCTGGAAGGCGTACATGACAGCGGTACAGGACCTATAACTCAACGCCATACAGAAGAGTGGTAAGGACTAAGGTTTTGTTATGTTTGGTCTGTGCTCTGTTGCTCCACACTCGTTTGTAGGGTCTGCCGAATGAGCTGTTTCCTTTGAAAGCCTATAGTCCACTTCCTTGTCTGTGATGGCATCAAACGAAATGACGCTCCCTAAATGGATAAATTGCTTAATGGATTTCAGCTTGATTCCCTCGATGACAATGCTTAGTGGTCTATATTCTCCTCTAGGGTGCAGGCTTTAAACCAATCTTCAGTCCGAAGAGCTGTGAACCTCAGAAAAATGTGTTGTTTTGTGTTGCAGGCCTGACTCACTGTGGGCCAGGAGAGCGCAGTCATCAGCGATAAAAAAAGTTCACGGACAAGTTTTTCTTGTATCTTTGTGTGAGCTTAGAGACGTCTGAGGTTGAAAAGACCTCCATCAGTCCGGAAGCCTATGTCAGCTCACTCATTTAAGGTCTTCCATTGCCTGCTGCAGCATCATGCTGAAGATGATGTTGAATAAGGTTAGGGCTAACACACATCCCTGCTTCACACCAATGGAGATTCAGAAGGGATTCGATAGGTCGCTGTTGTGCTTGACTTGTCTGCGCTGATTTTCATGAAGCTGCTTCACCATGATCAGGTACCTGGGTGAGCATCCTTGTTTCTCAAGGATTTTCCAAAGTCAGTCTTTACTTGGTGTCACATGCCTTGGCGGGGTCTACGAAAGTGACGTACAGGCCTTTATTTTGCTCATGGCACTTTTTTCTTCTAATTGTCTGAGTACAAACACCATGTCTGTGTTGTCTCTGTTTGCTCTGAAACCAGGTTGGCTCTCTAAGATGTTTTCTTCTGTGATGGTGGGTACAAGCCTGTTCAGAAGTCGGGATCTTCCCAGCAATAGAGAGGAAGGTGACCTGTAATGAAAGAAATTTGGTAGGAAGAACATGGACAGATAATATAAAATAAGAGGTGAAATTTGGAAGGGGGTGCAGGAGCAAAAGACTTGCGTGTATATGTGCATAGATCATTGAAGGTGGCAGGACAGGTGGAGAGAGTAGTTAATAAACCATATTGTATCCTGGGCCTTATTAATAGAGGTATAGAGTACAAGAGCAGGGAAGTTATGCTGAATTTAGATAAGACACTCATTAGACATCAGCTTGCATATTGTGTACAGCTCTGGGTGCCACATCATAGAATAATGTGAACACGTTGGAGAGAGTGCAGAAGAGGTTTACAAGAATGGTTCCAGAGATGAGAAACTTCAGCTATGAGGACAGATCGGAGAGGTTGGGACTGTTCTCCTGGGAGAGAAGAAAGCTAAGAGGAGGTTTGATAGTGATGTTCTAAATTATGAGGGGCTGGACAGAATAGACAGGGAGAAGCTGTTTCTGCTCGTAAAAGGATTAAGAACGAGAGGGCACAGATTTAAAGTGATTTACAAAAGTAGCAAATGTGACCTGAGAAAAAACTTCTTCGCACAACGAATGGTTCAGGCCTGGAATGCATTGCCTGGAAGTGTGGCGCTTGCAGGTTCAATTGAAGCATTCAAGAGGGCGTAATGTGCAAAGGTATGGGGAAAAGGCAGGGCAATGACACTAGGTCATAATGCTCATTTGGAGAGCTGGTGCAGACACGATGGGCCCCAAAGGCCTCCTCCTGTGCTGTTAAAATTCTGTATTCTGTGATTTTTCTGGTTTGTTGTAAAGTAGTTTAATGGGTGTGCGTGTAGATGGTTCTGTCTGTGTGGTTTAATTACATTTGGAGTCAGGTAGACTACAAGCTTGAAATTATCAAAGGAAGCTAGGTATAGGGATATACTTGAAATGTTAATGAGTAAGCATGGATGCTGTCTTAGCATGTAAGGTGTGAAGGGAATTTGCACTTTTAGATAAGTGAAGGGATTGTTTGGATTTCCATGGGATGTTAGCCTGTTTACAACTAGCCAGATAAGCAAGGCTAAGCAGTGTGTTTATTTTTTCCAAAGGTTACTGACAATATTGGCAACATGAAAGTTTTTATATTATGGGAAAAGTACAGTTCCAAAGACACATGGAACAATAGATTTTAAATATTAAAAAGAGAGAAACATATGAAAGGCCATGTTGGGGGCCATGTAAGATCTAACAGGAGCAGCAGCCTTAAAGCAGCCTCCAGCCGTTTGTGCATAGGCCCGTTGTGTCCAGTAACTAATATTAGAGAAAGCCATTTGGAATTCTACTGTCAAGTGGGTACTGTGTTAACTTGCTGTTTTTTTAGATCTAAAACCTATTTTGGACTGTTGCCTTAGAGCAAAGTGCAACTGGGAGTCAGTTTAATTAGGAATCTTAGGAGTTACAGTGTTACTATAAATAATTATAGTCTTATGTATGTGCTTGAAATCTTTTATTTTGCTAATAAATATTTAAATTTCTTTTTTAAAACCTCTAAAGGTCTTGGTGGACTCATTAGTTCTGAATTTAGTACACCCGTCTTGTCATAATAAATGCAAATTGCAAAACTGTTGTGATAGCATGGCCAAGGTTCTCCTGTGGATTTGGTCCACCTGGCACATGTCATCTGCCACATCATAACAGATCCCACCATAGTTGGAGCAGCCTGGTCAACACAATATGGTGTGGCATGACTTTGGTCCAGAACACGGTGGTCATTTGAGCTGCATGGAATCGTTCCATCCTGACCGTTATCTTCGTCAAGGAAGACATTGCCCAGGTGGTGTCATGTTCATCAGTTCCCCCCTTACTACATTTTGCCTGTCAGCTGAGATGGTGAGCTGGGATGTAGTGCTTGAAGCCAGCAGTGAGAGTTGGGTGTAGTGATTCCAGTCCATCCTACAAGTAGGCTGCAGCTGACTGAAAATACAAGGGTCCTATCTGTCTGAACACCTCATGTACCCATGTGATGTTGATTAATGAATAAATATTGGCTGGGTAACTCCCCTGCTCTTCTTTGAAATAGTGTTATGGGACCTCTTGCATCCAGCTGAGAGAGCATACAGGGCCTCGGTTTTGTGTTTCATCTGAGAAACGACACTTCTAACAGTGCAGCACTCCCTCAGTATTACAGCGGAGTGTCAGCCTAGATTTTTAAAAATTCTTTCATGGGATGTGGGTGTTGCTGCCTCCGCCAGCGTTTGTTACCCAGTCCTAATTGTGCTCAAATCCCTGACTTGGGAGATGGTGCTACCAACTGAGCTACAACTGACACGACTGGTGCACTTTGTAATCATATGCATCAGAAACTTTGAGTGACTTGGGGTGACAGGGCAGGGAAAGGAACCAGACTTTGACTTTTAATATTTTTGAAGGTGGTGGAATAAATCAAACCTGCGAGTTGGAGGATCAAGACAACCTAGTGATCTCTTGGTGTACAGGCAGTTGTGATTAGAATGAGGTGAATTACTATCTGCTTCATACGAGTTATGCAGCAGGGTCAATGCACAGAGGCTTTTAACTGCAATAGATGGGGAGGATTTATGTTCGACTCCAGCTTGCTGGCCTGTTCATCTATCTCTGAATGTTGTCGTCCTATTCATTATAAAGGAGCGTCTCGGTCAGTATCTTTCACTGTCCTTTGTTCTGTGACAATGCAATATTCAGAGATGCCCTGTCAGGAAGTGACTGTTTGCAGATATGGGAGAAGATAGGAATGGACTTGGATGTGATAGTCTATGAGATTTGAAAGCCCCTGGCACTGACTGGCTCTAGGCTTACGTGTAAAGAAAGAAAGAACTTGTACTTCTATAGCACCATCCATAACCTCAGAATATCCCAGTGTGCTTTACTGTCAATGACGTACTGAAATATAGCCTTTGTTGTAATTTATGAAATACGTTTTGAGGACAGCAATCTCCCACAAAAAATAAGGTGATAATGATGAGAGAATTTGCTTTTACTGATGTAAATTGAGGATTAAATATTATCAAGGCACTTGCTCCTCTTCAGAATAGTGCCATGGTATCATTTATGCCCACTTGAGAGGGCAGATGGGCCTCAGTTTAAGGTCTTCTCCAAAAAATGGCACCTACAGCAGTGCAGCACTCCCTCACTTCTGTACTGGCATGTCAATCTAGATTGTGTGCTCAAGTCTTTGGAGTGAACCCACAACCTTCTGACTCTTGAGGCTAAAGTGCTACCCACCGAACCACAGCTGACATAGGAGGGTAGAGCAGCGTTGGTTCTTGTGCAACTAGTGTGACTTCGGAAGGGATACAGTGATTGTGCTAACACCACCTACTCCCATGTATCTCCAGGAGAATCCCTCAAAAGCTGATGAAAAGTGTGATAACCTCCATGTTGCCTTTTAACTTGTCAGAAAATTGAACAGCATCTTTCAGAATAAACAGGATAAACAGGATAGAACATTCATAGTGTAATAAATGTTACCTTAATTGCTGGCAATTTATTAAAATATATGCAAATTTCTATAATAAGACAGGAAAAGCCCTCCAAGAATTAATTTTATTCTTATATAGTTCATTACTTGAATGAATCATCTTGTCGTGCTGATGTGCTGACTTGCATGTTTTTGCACGAAGCAATGAATTGGAATCTGAGCAATCTGAAGGAGGAACATATGTAGCTGACTGCATTAAGCTTGCTGGCTGGCATAAGTTTGAAACACATTGGCTGCAGTCTCCACCGTATTAATTAGGTGTGTTTTATGATAATTTAATAACAGTGTGTCAGAGGAATAATCGACGTACACTTTAGGAGCGGACGGGACAAGACTTGCTGTCACTTGCAGCCTGTGACAGTCGGAAGATGTTCCAGCTCTCTCAGGAGGAGACACGTGGGCCTCTCTTCACTGTGCTGCCTGGCTGTGTGATGTGACAGCATTGCAGCTGTGCAGACTGTCAGTATTAGCAGAGTCTTACTGGCAGTGGCTTGTTACGATAAAGCACCCACATCTCACTTCTGACTCAGTGGACTTGTTACATCTCTCGGAGGATTTACAGCTGACACCAATGTTTCCGCTCTCTGACAGTTTAGTTTTGTTTCCTTCTCCATGTGTTTATCATGCCTTTTTTGGGCATTTTTTCCTTTGTGGTAGTGATGCTTGCTGTGGCTGTTGGGGACCCTCTGGTATTTTTTTCCAAATGACTTTAAAAAAATGTATAGGTCTGAATGATGTGTGGTGTAAACTTCAGCTGGTCATAGTCTATCTTACTCACCCTTCACCCCGAACTTGCTGACCTGTACCCGATTTGTATTGCCCCAAATGTCCAATTCTCATCCTTGTGTTTAAATCCCCTCTCCATCTCTATAACCTCCTACAATAACCCCTCTTCCCCTAGACTCCACAAACTCTTTTTTTCATCTGATTCTGACTTTCTGTTCCTCCAGCCTACTTTTGCCCACCAATAGTAGCTGCACTTTCGTTTATGTAGGCCCCAAGCTCCCACTCCATCCCTAAACTCCACTTCTCCACGTCCCCCCAAGTCTTTAAGAGAGTCTTTAAAATCCAGCACTTGAACTAAGCTTCTGGTCGCCCCTCTTAATATCGCCACCCCATTGCCTGACTACATTTCTGTGAAGCAGCTTGCTTCCATGTTAAAAGTGCTTTATTAAATGCCATTGTTTTGCTGTTGGCAAGGTATTCAGCTTTGGAGAAAATCAGACCTAAACCTCAGGTGAAACCACAATTTACTTGTACTACCTTCAATTTAGCATGCCGCATTCACTGCTGACCATGTGGTCATCTCTGCACTGGGGAGACCAAAAGCAGGTTTGGTTACCTGCTTTATGGAGCACCTCTATTTAGTCTGTACTTCCAGACACTTGTCATCTTTATTCTCCACCTTGCTCCGACTCTGAACTTTGTGTCCTTGGCAAGCTATAGTGTTCCAATAAAGCTCATTGAAAGCTTGAGGAACAGTATGTCCTCCCTCAACTTGGCATCTCACAGCCTTCTGGACTCAACATTGAGTTCAACAAATTTAGGCCCTAACCTGTGCCCACATTTATTCTCCTTTATCTTTGCAGGTTTTGGCTTTTATCTCTTCTTTCTCTCTCCCTTTTTTGCTTTGGGATGGCAGCTGTTCGGGATCCTGCCATTCACACCTCCTCCAGGCAGATCTTTTGTTTCTTTACTTGTCTCATTATCACTGCTGTTGGTCTTGCACCACGAACCCTTTTGTATTCAATCTCTTCTGCCCTCCACCCGATCACAGATCTTGCCTTTTCTTTTTCCAACCTCCCCTCCCCCTTTCACTTGCTTGAAACCTATTACATTTCTAACTTTCCTCAGTTCTGGTGAAAGGTCACCGATTTGAAGCATTAACTCTGTTTTTCTTTCCACAGATGCTGCCAGACCTATTGAGAATTTCCAGCATTTTCTGTTGTTATTATAGACCTAAACCTTTCACTATCAACCTACTTGTGCATTTTTTCAGGATAGGTCACTGGATTATGCTCACTGAGTGGGAACCCTGGCTGATTTTAGTTCATGCAGTAGAGACCTTGGACTTGCTTCATCTATATAGTTTGTTAACCTATTGAGAGAGAATTTACAGCACAGAAGCACGCCATTTAATCCAACCCATTTATGCTCCACATGAGTCTCCTTGCAACCGTCTTCAGCTCAGCCTATCAGCAAATCCTTCCATTCCTTTGTCCTCCATTCTTAGCTACCTCCTCATTAAGGAATTTTATATCTTATTTTTTAGTTATTGATTAGTTTTGTTATTTTTACACTGATGCTGAGTACCATCTGTTACCAGATGTTCAAAACTTCCAGCTTTATCTTCCCCATGATCCATTTTCCACCATGCAAAATGCAATGATAATGAAATTGTTGACTAATCCTTGCAATGAACCTCAATCAATTAGTTCATAACAGACCCAGAGATGAGCTCAGGAAAACCTCAGTGTTGGAGAGCTTCAGGGACAATCGGCTCAAAGTCACCTGCTTCACCCAATGACCACAGGTCATCTCTCTGATAACTAATTATTCAGATGTCACAGGTGCGGACCCCTATCTATTGGTTTTGGGGTGATGAACAGAGTTTCTCACTATTTTCATGTACAATTATATTGTACCATAGGTTAAATCCTAAGCTTTTGGTTCAGACCTTTCTGTGCAGTGTTAATCTCAGTGCTGTAGGCAGTTTCTGCACGTGTGAAAGTCCCCTCAGTGCGCATTGAATGTGTCTGAACCGACAGTCAGACACCCAGATTTAGACTTCCAGGCTGCTGGCTCAGTAGCAAAACCAATGGAAGGGAACTCCACCAGCCAACTGGCAGTGCCTGTGATTGGGGATTGGAGCCTAAGAGAGCTGCTGCAGCTTGGCCTTCTGCTGTTGGAAAATAGCAACCAAGAGTTATCATTATCTGAAGGTCCCCTGGCATCCTGAAGAGGAAGTGTCAACTCACCTCACCCGCTCAGACCCAGCACCAAATTTCCTGGGTTGCCATGGCCTGTTGCTCTCCCTCCTTTACACCCCAATGCTGGACTTATGCCTATTGGGTCCATCCACTTGGGGGAAATCCTGAAATCCCAGAATAATGCTAAAAGGCTAGAAGCCAAGCTTAATGGGACTCTACCCTCTTTTCCTCTGCTGGTAACAAAAAAGCCTTGGTTCTGTAGGAACTCCACCAACACATGAAGCAGTTGGTCAGAGGTGTTTTGGATTTGGAACTAATGTGGTCTTGGTCACAGGAACTTCCTGTCCATATGGTTACATTGCTGAAAAGTGGTTCCAATATCCTGACAGTAAAATCAAAATGATGTATAGGTTGCCAACTTTCCAGGCAGCTTTTGCTCGTGTCATGTTTGCTTGCATTACAGTGGGTCACGTGTGTAGAATGGTCTACACATGAATAACCTGACATAATGAAAGCATTGGACACAGATTTGCTATAGTAATTGAGAATAACAAACAACATATACACCCTGGTCCACTCCTCCATCACCCCCTACTCCTCAACCCCCTCCTATGGCACCACCCCATGCCCACGCAAAAGATGCAACACCTGCCCCTTCACTTCCTCTCTCCTCACTGTCCAAGGACCCAAACACTCCTTTCAAGTGAAGCAGCATTTCACTTGCATTTCCCCCAACTTAGTCTACTGCATTCGTTGCTCCCAATGTGGTCTCCTCTACATTGGAGAGACCAAACGTAAACTGGGCGACCGCTTTGCAGAACACCTGCGGTCTGTCCGCAAGAATGACCCAAACCTCCCTGTCGCTTGCCATTTTAACACTCCACCCTGCTCTCTTGCCCACATGTCTGTCCTTGGCTTGCTGCATTGTTCCAGTGAAGCCCAACGCAAACTGGAGGAACAACACCTCATCTTCCGACTAGGGACTTTACAGCCTTCCGGACTGAATATTGAATTCAACAACTTTAGGTCGTGAGCTCCCTCCCCCATCCCCACCCCCTTTCTGTTTCCCCCTTCCTTTTTTTTTCCAATAAATTATAAAGATTTTCCTTTTCCCACCTATTTCCATTATTTAAAAAAAAAACCCCACTAGAGCTATACCTTGAGTGCCCTACCATCCATTCTTAATTAGCACATTCGTTTAGATAATATCACCAACTTTAACTTTAACACCTATGTGTTCTATTGTACTATTGTCGTTGACATCTTTTGATGATCTGCTTCTATCACTGCTTGTTTGTCCCTACAACCACACCTCCCCCCCACCTCTCTCTCTATCTCTATCTCTCCGCCCCCCACACACACACCTTAAACCAGCTTATATTTCAACTCTTTCTTGGACTCGAACTCAAGTTCTGTCGAAGGGTCATGAGGACTCGAAACATCAACTCTTTTCTTCTCCGCCGATGCTGCCAGACCTGCTGAGTTTTTCCAGGTAATTCTGTTTTTGTATTGTTGAGGGTGTCTTTATCAGAGGTGCTTTTTTCCCCCCGCTTATGCCTTCAGTCATTGAATCTGATGTCTAGTATCCAAGCGTGAGCTTTGTGGCCTCAATTGCTTATGTGATGGTGTGAGGATAAAAGGGAAGGAGTTCCCAGTTCGCAACAAATTGCCCCTACATCCCAATGGACTTGTGTGCAGCAGTGTACACCTGTAAACACATGCAATTAAAAAAATTGCTTTTATCCAGAGCTTTTCATGATGACCAGACATCACAGTGCTTTTTTTTTTAAACAAAAATTTCATTGAATTTATTCAAGGCAGAATTTGGAGAATTTTTGATAGACGAGATTCAAGGATTATGTGTGGCAGACAGCAAAGTGGAGTTGAGACCACAACCAGATCAGCCATGATCTTTTTGAATGGCAAAGCAGGCTTGATGGGCCAATGGCCTACCCCTGTCCCTAAGTCCTATGTTGCTATGTTTACAGCCAGTGAAGTACTTTTGAAATGTGGTCAGTGTCATAATGTTAGAAGCACAGCAGCCAATTTGGGTACAGCAAGCTCCCACAAATAGCAATGATCAGAGAATCTTTTCTTGTGATGTTGTTTGAGGGGCAAATACTGTCCAGGAGCTAGGGAGAACTCCCCTTCTCCTCTTTGAAATAGTGCTGTGGGATCTTTTAAGCCTACCCGAAAGATTTCTGTCTCATCTGAAAATGGCACCTCCAATAGTGCAGCACTCCCTCAGTACTGCAATGGAGAGTCAGCCAAGATTATATGTTCAAGTTCCTGGAGTGAGACTTGAGCCCATAACTTCCTGGCTCAGAGGTGAGAGTGCTACCAGCCGAGCCATGGTATCAAACCTCATATATTCCCTTGTGTTCGTGTAACCTCAAACTCTCATGTATGTTCATAGACTTTGGGTAGGATTTGTGGCCTCACTCACCACTGGGATCATCTGGTCCTGCCAAAAGTCGATGGACTTTCGGAACTGGAAAATCCCAGCCCTAGATACATGCACTCATATGCAAAAGTGTATACATCCCATGAATGAATGAAAAATAAAATTCCATGAACTCCTGTAAATCTTAAGTACTGTTTAAAACCTCTGTATTCCTATAAGCTTTCTTATATTCTCAAACTCCTTGTTTCCCTCAAACACTCCCAAATACACACTTTTAATTTCATATATTGATGCACTCCCTTGTACTAATTTACTCAAGTTATCAAAAATTCTCATTTACTCCCATATAATTTCATATGCCTCCATGTATTCCTGTACTCCTATGTATTCTCATAATGCCATGTATTTACCTACTCCCATATACCTTTGTGCTTTCATGTATTCATGTACTCCTGTCTACTTTTATTGAAGCACTGTATCCTAAACTCCTTGTTTAGCATGGACTCCAGGAACACAGGAGGGTTTCTGAAAAATGATAGAAGCTATTATCTGGAATCAATATGCATTTTGTCTTGGATCTTTTCCCTATAGCGCACCAACGCAAAAATTTCAAATGGGAAAGAATAATTTAGTTTTCTTCAAAGAGGATAAAACAACCAATTCTTTGTCTTTGGCATTGGAAAAATGATCAAACAGCTTGAAAGATTTCATGCACAATTTAACTGTCCTTCATCCATTACCAGCTCTTATCTCGCTTGAACGGGACAGTGGAGGAGTACATTGATTGTGTTTCTTTTTCCCCCTTTGAGGAGAGGAGAAGAGGAAGAGGCTCTGAGAGTATCCAATTCTGTTGAGGACATCCAAATAAAATAGGACCAGAAATAGGTTTCTTTTGTTAATGTTTGACAACAAACCTTAATCTGAATCTAATCCATCAATAGCCAATCAACAATTCAGATTACGGAGGAGGACAGCTTGTTTCCAAGACAACCCCTAGGAACCAAGGGAGGTAGGCGAGGCTGTGCATCTCCTTGAAAAGCTGGTAAAGTGCCATAGGCTTCATAGTTTAAGCAATTCCCTACCCAGCTTTTGTGAGAGTGTCAGAAATTCAGCAGCTAGGATAAGACCAATGCTGATTGCTACAATGCAGTTAGTGACACCATAACACTTTGCCTGAAGTAGACAAAGTTTGAAATCCCAGTTACCCATTAAGATAATAAAGCCGCAAGATTCCGAGATTTTAGACAATCCAAATAAACTTTACTATACAAAGTCAGAAAAGTAAACTAATCCACAATATCTATTTTATTCTTAATATTCAGAATTAGCATGATGTAAATATGAACTAACTAACTAAACTACGGTCAAATACACCGCACTGCAGATTAAATGGTAGACGTGACCAAGATAGATCCCATGGATTTCTCAGCAACCCACCCAGATGCCAGTGACCACTGAGAGTCGAAATATTATGTTCAGACTCACTATCCCTCATGAGGGATTTCAACTCTTTGATTTTCGAAGAGCTAGCCTCTGAAGTTCCTCAAAATCCACCCTGACTCAGATTGCCTCAATGACTACTGCTCACCTTCCAATGGTTCAATCTCTCCTCCTGAGATTGTGTTCCACAGGCTTCACAAAGCTGCACTCCCACCTCTAATTACCTGCATGTTTCCAACTCTTTTGCAGACCACTAGCTTCACTAAGCTGGCACTGCCCCTGCCTTCTCTGAGCTCCAGTCTCCCAGCTGCACCGAGTATAATTGGCTCCCAGTGCTTTTGCTGAGCAGCAACCCTCTCCAGCATGGAACCAGTGACCTTCCATCACCTTCTCAGCTCCCCAGCACTTCTCTGAGCCCTAACAGCCTGGAACCTGCAAATAGCAGAACCTTTTTGATATCCAACCTCCTCCGCTGCTGCAGAACATTCATTCTCCGAGCAAACACACAGATAAATTGAAACCAGAGAACCTTCTTAAGCTCCATTCATCTACATGACAATGTAACCTGCTCTGACCTATCCTCAAATTGACCTCCAAGCAAATTATCCCTCCTTTACAATTTCTCCACCTGGCTCCATTGTTCTAGCAGTTATCCCTTAAGTCAACATGGCCCCAACCTTTTGAGTGTAATAGATACTAAACTGCTTTAGTTGCATTTATCCCATTTTCTACCCTTAAACTTTAATCGTCCCAGGACTAAACAATACCTCTAAAATAATAACTTGAACCATGAACTAGATTTTCATCACATAAACCTCTGAGTCAGAAGATTGTTGGTTCAAAATACGAGTGTATAATTTAGGCTGTCACTTCAGTGCAGTACTGAGGGAGTGCTGTCTTTCTGATGAGATTTTAAACCAAGGCACTGTCTGCTCTCCCAATTGGACACACAAGATCCCATGTCACAATTTGCAGATGAGCAGGAGAGTTCCCATGTTTTGGGGTCAATATCTATCCCAAAACAATCTGTCACAATTACACTTTACTTTCTGAGTTTGATAAAAGGCCATCAACCTGAAATGTTTCTCTCCCCATAGATGCTATAAAACCTGCTGAGTATTTCCAGCATTTTTATTTCACACTTTACTTTCTTTGGTTTTGTCAATCTTCAGTCCACCTCAGAAGTTTACCTTCTGACCTTGTACGCTAATCATTGGTAAGGTGTGCTATTGATAAACCTTGCTAAAATCTAAAATATCATATCCACAGAACCTTCATGACCGAAGAAGTTTGCTAATTTCTTTAGGACATTTGTTGAGGGGAAGAAGAAGAACATGCATTTATATAGTGCCTTTTTGTAATCTCAAGATGTTCCAAAGTCTTTTGCAGTCAGCTGGTTACTTTTGAAGTTTACTCACTTCTTTTTATTGACAAATATGACAGCCAATTTCATTGTGAGGTTTCATCAACAGCAACAAGACCAAGTGACCAGTTTATTTGTGTTTCAGCAATGTTGGTTGAAACTAGGGAGGGAATTCTCAAAGCACTTCACAGCAAATGTGCTTTTCAAATGTAGTTGCTGTTGTACTCTAGGAAATGTGGCAGCCAATTTGTGTACAGCAGGCTCCCATTAACACACCATGATAATGAGCAGATAATCTATTTTAGTGATGTTGAGGGATTAAAAATAGGTCAGGACAGCAAGATTAAATCCCCTGCTCTTCTGTGAAATAACGCCATGGAATCTTCCCTGCCCACTTGAGATAGCAGGCAAGAACATCTCATCTGAAAGAATGATGGGATGATTTGTTCTGTAAGCCTTTGCTGATCTTGGTTGTGACACGACTGTAGCTGTATTTGGCAGTCTTCTGTGGTGAATTCCCTTGATGCAAGCCATGTTACTCCAATATAAGCACTTCTACTTTTCTACTGCCTTAACTTCACCATGACCATTCAATTCAAAAGGCAGTTTCAGTGAATTTTATTGGTCTACAAGAAATATAAAAATGCTTGTTAAAATTGACTTTATTCACTTGAGGATACACACCAACTGTTACATATCAATGTCTCGTCTAGCAATGTGCTACAATAAACACCTTCACTCGTGAAATGATGATAAACCACTCACGTCATTCATCACCAATTGGAGCCATCTGGTCAGCTCTGCCTCTGTTAATATTCATTGCTCATGATGCCTGACCATGATCTATCCTTTGTTGATGTTGTTTGATATGAGAGCAGTCTGCTGTAATTCAGACAAAACTTGGATTCACTTTATATTCAGTGACTGGATCTGTAATATGATCAAAATATTCATTGTTAAATTGGCTGTTCACATTCATTTACACAAAATACTCCACGTGAGCATCAGATAAAATTTCTACCAACTTACCTCTTTAGGTGTTCAACATAACGTCTACAGTTTATGTAGCTTAAACAGAAATTGGATTCCTCTACAAATTACCTTCTATTATTCATTCTTCTGTTAGAATTGTATGACTTTCAATCCTTACTATTCTTTGCTTTTTGATCATTTTCAGTGGTCATGTTTCCTATACAGCCAATCTATCCCTTGTGTTTTTGTTTATTCCAGGTTTGCAGATGTTGTACAAGGTCACAAGAATATTGGGAGATTCCTTACTGACAATCATACAGAATTTGGTTGAATGAAGTTAACAATGTTTGGTTAGCAATAGGGTCCAGAGATGCCTACAGTATGGGTTGTTAGGTCTGGTTAAGTACTGCCATGCACTCTCTAGGTACAATTTTTAAAATTCATTTACAGGATGTGGGCATGGCTGGTTAGGCCAGCATTTATTGCCCATCTGTAATTGCCCTTGAGAAGATGGTGGTGAGTTGCCTTCTTGAACTCCTGCAGTGCTGTTAGGGAGGAAGTTCCAGGATTTTGACCTAGCGACAGTGAAGGAATGGTGATATATTTCCAAGTCAGGGTGGTGAGTGGCTTGGAGGGGAACTTCCAGTGGTGCTGCTCTTGCCCTTCTAGATGGTAGCAGTCATGGGTTTAGAAGGCGCTGCCTCAGGAGCCTGGTGAGTTTCTGCAGTACATCTTGTAAATGGTACACGCTGCTGCTACTGTGTGTCGGTTGTGGAGGGAGTGAATGTTTGTGGATGGGGTGCCAATCAAGCTGGCTGTTTTGCCCTGGATGGTGTCAAGCTTCTGAAGTGTTGTTGGAGCTGCACTCCTCCAGGCAAGCAGAGAGTATGCCTTGTAGACGGTGGACAGGCTTTTGGGAGTCAGGGTTACTTGCCACATGATTCCTAGCCTCTGACCTACTCTCCTAGCCACAGTATTTATATGGCTAGTCCAGTTTAGAATGATACCCCCAGGATGTTGATAGTGGGGGATTCAGCGATGGTAATGCCATTGAATGTCAAGGGGCGATAGTTAGATTTTCTCTTGTTGGAGATGGTCATTGCCTGACACTTGTGGCGCGAATGTTACTTGCCACTTGTCAGCTCAAGCATGGATATTGTACAGGTCTTGCTGCATTTGGACACGGACTGCTTCAGTATTTGTGGAGTTGTGAATGGTGCTGAAGATTGTGCAATCATCAGCGAACATCCCCACTTCCACCTTATGATGGAAGGAAGGTCATTGATGAACCAGCTGAAGATGGTTGGGCCTAGGACACTACCCTGATGAACTCTGCAGTGATGCGCTGGAACTGAGATGATTGACCTCCTCTTCCTCTGTCCTAGGTATAACTCCAACCAGTGGAGAGTTTTCGCCTTGATTCCCATTGATGCTACACTCGGTCAAATGCTGCCTTGATGTCAAAGGCAGTCACTCTCACCTCACCTCAGGAGTTCAGCTCTTTTGTCCATGTTTGAACCAAGGCTGTAATGAAGCTGAGTGACCCTGGCAGAACCCAAACTGAGCGTCAGCGAGCAGGTTATTGCTAAGCAAGTGCCACTTGATAGCATGATTGATGACCCCTTTCATCACTCTACTGATGATGGAGAGTGGACTAATGGGGCAGTAATTGGCCGGGTTGGATTTGTCCTGCTTTTTGTGTACAGGACATGCCTGGGCAATTTTCCACGTTGCTGGGTGGTTGCCAATGTTGTAGCTGTACTGGAACAACTAGATGAAGTTGGAAATCCTGCCTTTGTTAGAATTTTATAGCCTTTCAATGGCCAAGATTTGATATTGAGGGATCAAAGCTGATCTATAAGAGTAAGTTAGAATTATCTCTAGATACAATGATCAACAACTTGGAGACTTACTGCCTGGATATTAATGTGTGTAAGTGATCTAAAATCACTTACAATAAAACATAGTTACAGTAACAGAGTGGTTATGTTACCAAACTAGTAATGCAGAGGTGGGGACTAATCTGGAGATGAGTTCAGATCCTACCATAGCACTTTGTGAATTTGAATTCAATTAATTAAATAGATATAGAATGAAAAGCTATTATCTGCAGCTGTGAAGATATTGGGTTCTCATGAAAACTCAACTGGTTCACTAATACCCATTTTAGGGAAGGAAATGTGCTATCCTCAGCTGGCCTTTCCAGAATCCCAGCAATGTGGTTGAATCTAACGTTCTCTGAAAAGGCCTAGCAAACCACTTAATTATATGAAACTGCTGTAAAAAGTTATAACAAGAATACAACCGGCAGAACCACCCTGCATTGACCTAGGCATTGGACATGAAGGCACACCCAGCACAGCTGGCCATTCAAAGTCATCCTCCCTCACATCTGGGGACTTGTGTGCCAAAACTGGGAGAGCTGTCCCACAGACCAGCATAGCCTTACATAATCATACACACAGATTCATGCCTTACTAACAGTGCCCTAGACTCCTCCATTATCATCCTTGGGTATGTCTTGTCCCAACAGCAGGCCTGATCCACCAGAGGCAGCACAGTTGGAAGTGAGTGCTTCTGGGAGTCCTCAACAATGACTCTGGACCCCTTGAATTGTCATAGTGGGAGGTCAAACATGGGCAAGGAAGCCTCCTGCCATTTGCCACTACTACCCTCCCTCAGCTGATGAATTAGTGGATGGGATATACTCTGGGTGAGGCTGTAATGTTTGCTAACTGAGTCCTGAAGGACATTAGCTGCCTGACTAGGCTTTTGGCAGGTGAGAGAATCAACATGAGATTAAAAAAACACCTACATGTCCTTGTCCTCTCCGATCTACCTGTTGCAAATGTATCTATCCATGACAGCATCAGTAGGAGTAACAACTGCGGAGCCTTTGTGGGGATGAAGTCCCTTCTTCACACTGAGGACATTCTTCATAGTGTTGTGTGGCATTACCACCATACCAAATGGGATAGATTCAGAACAGGTCTAGCAGATCAAAACTGGGAATCCATCAGCAGCAGCAGAATTGTATTCCACCAGAATCGTGGCTCGACATATCCCTGACTCTACTATGTTAGGGGACCAGTTCTGGCTTTAATGAGTAGTGTAGAAGAATATGGATTGAGTAGCATCAGTTGCACCTCAAAATGGGATGCTAACCTGGTGAAGCTACAGCACAGGAAGGCAAACATGCTAGGCAATGGAGGCAGCCTGCTTTAGACAGAGCTAAGTGATTCCACAACCAGCGGATAAGATCAAAACTCTGCAGTACTACTGCATTCAGTTGTGAACATCTTCAACTGCTTCATCACTGACCTTCTCTCCATCATAAGATCAGAAGTGGGGATGTTCGCTGATGATTGCTCAGTGCTATTTGTAACTCCTTAGATACTGAAGCAGCCCATGCCCACACGCAAGACCCGGATTACATTCAGGCTTGGGCTGATCAGTGGCAAGTCACTTTCATGCCACACAAGTGCCAGACAATGACCATCTCCAGCAAAAGGGCGTCTAACCAACTCTTCTTGACATTCAATGGCATCATTCAATTGGTGAAATGCCCACTATCAACATTGGGGATTACCATCGACTAGAAACTTAATTGGACCAGGAATGTAAATACTTTGAAGAGCATGACAGAGGCTGGTAATTCTGCAGTGAATGACTCAGTCCTGACTCTCCGAAGCATCTGAAAGTCAGGAGTGTGGTAGGATACTCCTCCACTTGCCTGGTTGAGTGCAGTTCCAACAACACTTAAGAAGCTCAACACCTGTAAGTTCCCCTCCAAGTCTCACGGCATCTTCACTTGAAACTATATCAATGTTCCTCACTGTCACTGGCTCAAAAACCTGGGACTCCCTGAGTACTGTGTGTGTACCTACACCACATGGACTGCGATGGTTCAAGAAGTGGGCTCACCATTAACATTTCAGGGGCAATTAGAAATGTGCAATAAATATTGGCCTCATTAGTGACACTCACATCTCATTTTTTAATTTTTATTTATTTTTTCATGGGCTCTGGGTGTCTCTGGCCAGGCCAACTGCCCATCCCTAATTGGCCATGAGAAGGTGGTGGTGAGCCGCTGCCTTGAACTGCTACAGTACATATCATGCAGATACATCCACATTGCAGTTAGGAAGGGAATTCCAGGATAACTTAAACATAGTTATTTACTTAAATAAATAGCTATTCTGAGTTGACTCTGGGTGAAAAAAAGGCACCTTTTTGTTTTTGCTCTGTTTTTTGTATTGTAGCAAGTTATTTCAAAAGGTAAAAGCAGGAAAATTAAAATGTGAAAAAAAAGTGTCAAGAATGAGTCTATTTGACTGCAGCCATTCACTTTGCTTTGGTGGTCTGTGACAAGATGCTTCTGAACATCTCTTCTGTCCAAAAGGCTGAGTGCAGACACTAGTCTAGATGTTAACAGACGCCGTTCACTCGCTGTGCTCTTTTGAGAACGCTTGCACCTCCGGCAAGACTGCCAACATGGCCCAGCTTCACAGCACAATCACAGAACTGGTCGTTGCAAACCATATCATTGAGCATGTTTTTTCTCTCTGGGGCAGCAATGACATTTTGAACACTTAGAGTCAGACTAGCTTTTTCCCAACGATGGGAATAGTCTATTTGGCCCATTGAATTTATCCTTCTAGTGCTTTCGACACTCAATTGTGCCTCGAATTCCCTGGATCTCTCTCATTCCATTACATTATTTGGCCAAATATCCCAAGTGCTTTCGCCCTTTAGGAATTGTTTGTGTCTAATTCCTTATTCTATTGCACAACCTTGCAGTATTATCCTGCATTCACCTAACCAATACCATTTAATAGCTTTGCACTTCTTGATTAGGTCATCCTTTGATGGTTTTCTTTTTGGTCTATTGAATGTAAGATTCTTCAATTATTTCTTGTGGCTCATTCCCAATCCACTGGCCATGGGACTGCTTAGCTGTGCTTTGTGATTGGAGATTTTTTATCAGACTTCATCTTAAAGAGTTGGATATTCCTTCTGGGTTGTTATTGTAGTTCAGTCTTAAAAATGTGTAAAGGCTTATTCTCTTCTCCCCCCCCCCCCCCCCCCCCCCCCCCCCCCCCCCCCCCCCCCCCCCCCCCCCCCCCACCGCCCACCCCCAGTTGTGTTCTTAGTGTAGTGTTAAAACTTCTTTTTCATGACTGAGATCAATTTGAGAAGGAAAAAAAGCTTTAGCTCAGATCGATAAGAACCGAATATGGGGGATGCCCAGAGATGCAGGCAGAATTTCTTTGTAACATTGCAGTTGCTTACCTTTCACCCACCCTAGACAATTGAAAAGAAAAAAAAAGGAGCCTTAGATGAGTTGTACCTGCCACAGGCTGACTGTGGGGGGTAGAAAGCTAATCTGACTCTATATGCTCAGAATTTTGTTGTTGTCAGAGAGAGAAAAAACATGCTCAATGACATGGCTTGCAACGACCAGTTCTGTGATTGTGCTGTGAAGCTGGGTCATATTGGCAGTCTTGCCAGAGGTACAAGTGTTCTCAAAAGAGCACAGCGAGTGAATTGTGTCTCTTGATGTCCAGACTCGTGTCTGCACTCAGCATTTTGGACAGAACAGATTGTTCAGGAGCACCAAAGCAAAGTGAATGGCTGCAGTTTCCCATTAGAGATGAACTTGTTTGGGAAAACATATATACAGCTTCTAGGTACCTTCCGGGAGAATGTATTTCACAAAAGCAATTGCATATGTATTTGAAAGGGAGAAATTTGCAGGGCGATGGGCAAAGAGAAGGGAAGTAGGAATAATTGGGAAGCACTTTCAAAGATAAGATGGGCCAAATGGCCACCACCTTTGCTATGATCACTGAGGCTGGTCCATTTAGGTAACCCCTCTGAGGTCACACTCACTTGTTGAATGTTTAACTGTTGCTTACTAAAAGACTGGTGGCCAGTTCCAAGACCGCAGTTCAATTCCATGGGGATGTTGATACCAAAACAGTGCCGAAACAGATCACAGTTGAAGTGAGTTGTCATGAAGCATCCCACACCAACTGTGAGCCTCCTTTCTCTCTTGCTGCTGCTGAACCTTTATGCATATCTGGCATTTTGTGCTTTGCATAGAATCAGACAGCATGAAGGAGGCCATTCTGCCCTTTGACCTATGTTGGCTTTTTGAAAGTGCCTTCCCCTCATCTTTCCCCTTAGCCCTGCAAATCTTTTATTCCTTCAAATATTTAACCAGTCTCTTTTGAATATTGAATATATTTTGAACATAATAGGGAGCAGGAGTTTGGCGGAGACTCTGGTCGTGAGTTTGGCAGAGACTCTGGGCATGAATTGGAAATGGGGTGGGCCAAGTAGATCAAGTGCCAGTGGGAGAGCATTTTGGGGCTTAGTGGTCATTGTATCATAAGGCTTAGGCTGACTATGGAAAAGAGCAAAGAATAATCCAGAGTAAGAAAATTAGCTTGGGGAAAGCCAACTTCAATGGGATAAGAGCAGATCCGGGCTGATTAAATTGGAGTCAAAGGTTGACAGGAAAACAGTAGCTGAACAATGCGTTATCTTCAAAGAAGAGCTAATTTGGGCACAGTCAAGGTATGTTACCTTCAAAGGGAAAGGTAGGACAAACAAATCCAGCGCTCCTGGGATGACAAAGGCGATAGGAATTAAGATAAAGAAGAAAGTGCTTGTGACAGGTGTTAGGCAGAAACTACAATTGAGAAGCAGGCTGAATATAGAAAGGTCAAAGAGGAGGTGAAGAAGCAAACAAGGGCAGCAAAGAGGGAGTATGAAAAGAGAATGGCAGCTAGCCTAATAATGAATCCCAAAGTCTTCTCTTGACACATAAATAGTAAAAGGATGGTAAAAGGAGGAGTAGGGATGATGAGGAACCAAAAAAGGAATTTACATGTGGATATAGAGGGCATACCTGAAATATCAAATGAAATACTTTGGATCTACCTTTACCCAAGGAAGAAGATGCTATCCAGACCACAGTAAAGGAAGAGCTAATTCAGACACTGGGAGTGCTTAAAATTGAAGAGGTGGTGGTATTGGATAGGCTGTCTGCACTGAAAGTTGATAAGGCATTAGGACCAGATGAGATGTGTCCAAGGATACTGGGGGAAGCGAGAGTGGAAATTGCAGAGGCACTGCCATAATTTTTCAGTTTTCCTTAGACTCGGGGGGTCATGCCAGAGGACTGTAGAATTGTAAACGTTACACCCTTGTTCAAAAAAGGGTGTAAGCATAAGCATAGTGACTATGTGCCAGTCAGTTTAGCTGTAGTGGTGGGGAATCTTCTAGACACAATAATTCATGGAAAAAATATGGGTTAATTAAGGAAAGCCAGCATGGATTCCTTAAGGGAAAATCATGTTTAACTAGCCTGCTGGAATTTTCTGAAGAGGTAACAGAGGGGGGTTGATGAGGGCAGTGCTGTTGCTGTGGTGCACATGGACTTCCAAAAGGCATTTGATACAGTGCCACACAACAGACTTGTGGGCAAAGTTGTAGCTCATGGAATAAGAGAGACAGTAGCAACATGGACAACATGGAATTGGCTGAGTGGCAGGAAACAGAGGTTAATGGATGTTTCTTATCCTGGAGGAAGGTTTGTAGTGGAGTTCCCTGGGGATCAGTGTTGGGACCCTTGCTTTTCTTGATATATATTAATGATTTAGATCTTGCTGCACAGGGCACAATTTCAAAGTTTGTGTTTTTTACAAAACTCAGAAGCATTGTGAACTGTGAGGAGGATAGTGTAGAACTTCAAAAGGACATGGACAAGTTGGTGGAATGGGTGGATTGGTGGCAGATGAAGTTCAATGCAGAGAAACATGAAGTGATTCATTTTGGTAGAAAGAACATGGCGTGACAGTATAAAATAGGGGGTACAACTCGAAAGAGGGTGCAGGAGCTGAGGGACTTGGGTATATATGTGCATGATTCATTGAAGGTGGCAGGACAGGTTGAGAGAGTGGTTAATAAAGTACACAGTACCCTGAGCTGTATTAATAGGGGTATAGTGAACAAGAGCAAGGGGAAGTTATGTTGAACTTATATAAGTAACTAGTTCAGCCTCAGCTTGAATATTACTCCCAGTTCTGGGCAGCAGACTTTAGGAAGGGCATGAGGGCATTGGAGACAGAGTGCAGAAAAGATTTGTGAGAACGGTTCCTGGGATGAGGAGCTTTAGTTACGAAGATAGATTAGAGAAGTTAGGATCGTTTTCCTTAGAGAAAATAAGGCTGAGAGGAGATTTGGTAGAGATATTCAAAATCATGAGGGGTTTGGACAGAGTAGATGGGAAGAAACTGTTCCCACTTGTGAATGGATCGAGAGCAAGAGGGCACAGATTTAAAGTAATTCGTAAAAGGAGCAGTAGTGATGAGGAAAAATTTTTTCATGTAGCGAGTGGTTAGGGTCGGAATGTGTTGCCTGAGAGTGCAGTGGAGACAGGTTCAATTGAAATATTCAAAAGGGAATTAGACTGTCTTTTGAAAAGAATGGATGTGTAGGGCTGTGGGGAGAAAGTGGGAGAATGGAACAAGGTGAGTTGCTCATTTGAAGAGCGGGTGCAGACATGATGGGCCAAATGGCCTCCTTCTGCGCTGTAATAATTCTGTGATTTTGTGATTGCTATTGAGTCTGCTTCTAGCACCCTTTCAAACAGTGCTGGTTAAATGTTTCCTCATGTCACCTCTAGCTCTTCTGCCATGGATTTTAAGTCTGGGTCCTCTGGTTACTGACCATTGGAAACTATTCCCACTTCTTTACTCTGTTAAAAGCCTTCGTACTAACACTGAGAAACTGACCACAAGAAGTAGTCACCTTGACTCCAGTCAAGTGTTTTGTTGACCTTTTGAGATACATGGCCCTTTGACCTCTCTTTTCCATACTAAATAAATCTGAACTTGTCCAAAATCTGCTGCCTATATCCTAACTTGCACCAAGTTCTGTTCTCCTATCACCCTGACATACATTGACTCTCTGTCCAGCAATGTCTCAATTTTGAAATTCTCATCCTTGTTTTCAGATTCCTCCATAGCCTTGTCCCTCTCTCTCTCTCTCTCTCTCTCTCTCTGTAACCTCATGCAGCCCTACAACCCTCTTGAGATCTTTGTGCTTGTTGGGATGTTTGGCTATGTTCAAGGTGCCATGTACATACAAGTTCTTATCAATAATGGATTGGCCAGCGGCAGTGTCTGAATTTTCCTCTTTTTCTTCTTTATCTTCATAATTATCTATCTTGCAAGCTGTCATCTCCCTGAATTTAAATTAAACCCCAAACATTCCTTCCAAGTGAACAATTTAGCATACTCTATTCTCTGCTCATGATACATTGGGAAGACTAAACGCAGACTAGTTGACCGCTTTGCTGAGCATCTGTTTAGTGCACAAGTATGACCCTAAGCTTCCAGTTGCCCAGTCGTTTTAATTCTTCGCTCCACTCCCACTCTGACCTCTTTGTCCTCCGCCTCCTACACTGATCCCATAAACCTCAACACAAGCTTGAAGAATGGCACCTCATCTTTCAATGAGGTACCTTACTATCTTCCAGACTTAAAATTGAGTTGAACGATTTTAGATCTTTAAATTTGCCCCCATTTTCTTTGTTTTTGTTTGGCAGCTGTTGGTGATGATTCTGCATTTTCCCATTTATATCTTCTCCAGACCCATCTTTTGTTTCTTTATTCACCCTATTACAATTCCCCCTTTTACTTTGCGCTATTAGCCGTTTGTTATTTAATGTATTTAGTCCATTCAGACCTTCCCTTTTTTGCTCATATCCTCCCCCCTTTCCCATCCTCTGTACTTCTTGCATTTCTTTTTTTCTAGCTCTGAATGGTTCTTGATTTGAAGCATTAAACTTGGCCAGAATTTCACGCTCCTCGATTGGAGGGGGGGTGGGTCTTTAGGTGGGTGGGGGAGCGTGAAATTGAAGGGACAGGATTCCCCCTCGGTTCCCGACTGCACAGTAATTTCATGCTGGGGAGGGCAAGGCCTTAGATGGGAAGCCCACCCGTACCCCAGTTGAGGCCCTTAAGTGGCCAATTGTTTACTTATAGGATTTAACTTCCATGGGGGATGCCCAAGAAATGAGCAGAGTTGCATCTTGAGTGGGAATGGGTGGTGGGGGGAAGGAGTCTTCATCAGAAGCCTCCCCCTCTCACTTAAGGTGCGGTGGCCTCCGAACCTCCCTCCACCTCCACCACCACCCCCTGGACTCTCTCCCAAGACCCAGATTGCCCCCTTTGCGCCCCCCCCACCCCCTGGCCAGGCCTTTCCTACCCTTCCCACCCAGGACACCTTGAACTTAACTGGGCCCCTGGTGCCCGGACTTAGGCTCCGATGTCCTCCTGCATTTCTTCTTCCCTCCTCTGCAGCGCTATCACTGCAGGGACTGGAGCGCTGCCGGCCAATCCGATAGGCTGGCAGCTCTCTAAGCCGGAACTTCCTCTCCAGTGATGGGCAGAAGTTTTCCCTGCAGCCACTAAATGCTCATTCTTGCGTGAAATGGCTGCAGACACTCGGAATCAGTGGGGATGCATCCTTACCGACTCTTCAGATAGAGAGATGTGAGACCCTGCCATCTGAAAAATTCAGGCCTTTGTTCCTCATTCTTCACAGGTGCTGCCCGACCTGAGCATTTCCAACATTTTCTGTTTTTACTTGGAATTAAGACTTGTGATTTTGCTTGCTCCTATCTCATTCTTTCCCAGTCCTTCAAAACCATGGAATTCCTAGCTTACCTCAGCTTTCCTTTCCACCAACAGCCTCTAGGTTTTAAGACTCATGATTTCTGTCAACCTATTCCATTTTCTGACCTACCTCCAGTCTCTCCTAATTTTGTTTAACCTGGTGCTTCCTCTTTGATAATGAAGCATAAATTAGATTGAATCCTGCATTATTCACCTGAAATTTTGACCCCCTCTCCCCTGCACCCAGCAAACATGTGTTCTCCCTCTTTGGGTCAGTAATATTATTACTACGTACCTAAACGCAATCTTGGTTCTGAGTTATTGAAATGATTAAATGAGATAGGTTTGAAAGTTATGGTGGTCGAAGAATCCAAATAACTGCATATCTGTGCATTAATGGTAGTCATGTACCCGCTGGGATAATCGCAGATTCATCTTTCCCTCCACTTGGGTCAAGTGCATTAGATGTACATTATCAAGTTGATGCCTGTTTTAGGGCATTATTCAGAGAGGCAAATTGTTTCTTTGCTGGACCGTTTATTCTGATCTGTTATTTCTTGTTTTAAGTTATTGAGTTCTGCCTAAGAAAAGCGTTATGTACTCTCTCCAGTGTTTTTTTCCACAGACGCACTGAGTGGAGGTCTTGTGCACAGTGGGTAGCGTCCCTACCCCGGGCCAGAATCTCTGGGTTCAAGTCCCACTTCAGGACTTGATCCACAGAAGGTGTGTTCATAATGTGGCCAAACACGTTGATTAACAGCCTGTAAATCCTTCCAATATGCTTGATGGCAGGTAGTAACAGTTTCCTGGTCAGCTATGCTGCGTAAGGCATACCACCGAGTACTTTGCCAAGCATACTTGTTCACCAATCCAATGGAAATCCATGGTCGTCAATACCCTTTTGGGGCACAGAAGGAGGAGGAGGGCGAATGCATCAGAAAAAGTGTTGGAGTGGTTTCATGTTATCTGCTGGGCATATTCTACAGTCCAGCAACCTTGCATCTGATGGTGAAGGCAGGAAAGTGCTGGCTGAAGTTTAACGTTAGACAGCCACAGTGGCTTCTTTTGAGAGACTCTGTTACTAAAAGGCACTTTAGAACAGCGGAGTGGCAATGCCCATACACGTGGCAGCTGATGGGAGCAATCAATAGTTTTCGCTGGCTCCTTTTCAAAAGATTGTATCTGTTTTTACTCGTTTTGACCATTGTAGCACTATTGTTTGTTCATTCTCAGGATATTGGTGTTGCCTGTCATTTATTGCCTATGCCTAATTGCCCTTGAGAAGGTGGTGGTGAGCTGCCTTCTTGAATCGCTACAGTCCATGTGGTGTAGTTACACCCACAGTGCTGTTAGGAAGGGACAGTGAAGGAATGGCGATATAGTTCCAAGTCAGGATGGTGAGTGACTTGGTGTGGAACTTGCAGTTGGTGATGTTCCCATACGTCTGCTGCCCTTGTCCTTCTAGGTGGTAGACATTGCAGGTTGGGAAGGTGCTGTTAAAGGAGCCTTGGCGAATTGCTGCAGTTGGAGATGGCACACACTGATGCCACTGTATGCAGGTGGTGGAGGGAATGGATTTTCAGGGTGGTTGATGGAGTATCAACCAAGAGAACTATTTTGTCCAGGCTGGTGCTGAGTGTCTTGAGTGTTGCTGAGGACACAGCATCCAGATATGTAAGCAAAGTTCTAAAAAAAAAAATAATGTGGAAGCTTTAAAGGGGAGATCTGCTTTTTAGCATAGCAACAATTATTGTGTTTAGGGTCTTTGAGAGGACTATCAATATACTTTTACTTGTATATCCACTGGAAAAGTACCACTGTGACCTAATGGATTTGTCTTTGCTTTTTGCTGATCATATTCAGTGAAGTAAATACACAGTAAGTGCAAAAACAATACATTTTTCTTGTCAGATGTGAAAACTCCTTTTGGAGTCTCTGACTCATGATTCTGTTATTTATTTGGGAGTAAAGACAAGGATAGACATGACCCTCAGGGCTCCAGAATCACGACAGTTTAGCCTGCAGCTATTCTTTTTCAAAGTCTAAAATGATTAATTGGATCTCACATCCTCTTTTAAATCATTTCTGGCATATTTCCTCTGCCTGCTGTTTGTAGTACAATGACATATGAGTATCATAGAGCACAGGAGGCCATTTAGCCCATTGTACCTATGCCAGCTCTTTGAAAGATCTGTCCAATTGTTCTCACTCCACCCCAGAATACTGCAAATATTTCATTTCATGGTGGCTGTGTACTTTATATTCATTTCTGAATATTTTCTGACAATAGAGTATTATAGTTCGATAATAGACTCTACCCCTTAACCGTTCATGAGTGTAATTAAAGGGGCAGTCCCATATTGAAAGTTTTCCTATGTGTTAAGAAGGAACTGATGAAGCCTGCCCATCTTTCCATCATGAGAAACCCAGGTGAAGGGCCAAGGCCTATGGAGCAGGAGACAGCCAACATTGAATAGACTAGAAGGCCAGATAGGGTCAATCAAGATCCAAGTCATCCAGTCATGGTTAGGTGTCACTTAAAGAGAAGTAGGTTGTAGGAAGGAGAAAAGGCTGAGGGAGGCTCCAAGTTCCACAGTCTGTAGGCCTGGGAGGGAATGAGTTAGTACAGATTTCACAGCGTGATGTGTCTTGAGGATTCAAAGGAGGAAGAAGACCGTGTAAAAGGAGGTGGTTTCTCCCTTCCTATCCATGGTCGTGCACAATTCTCTGATTGGGAGGGCAGCTGGTTGATAAGTTTCACTGAACCTGGCAGTGCATATTTGACTGGAGTCAGAGGCCTACTCCAAGGCGTGCTGCTAAGTGAATGTAGACGATGTGGGGTAGACTTATCCTCCTGTTTTCAACCATCCTGTGACTCTATTTCCTTCAGTCACAGCATGTAACTGTTAATCATAGTTCTGATTCCTGATGTACCCTGTGATTACTGACGTAACTCACAGCGTTCTTGTGATGGAGCATTCCATCGTGTGTAGTGTGGGTGTTATTATTTTTGGAGGCACTTGATAGTCACGTGAATATGGCTTAACAACTGCAGCATCCTGCTTCAGTTAGCTGCCCCTGGCAGACTCAGTAAAGTAAATGACGGAGTATTCTGAGCTTTGAATTAACTAACGTGGCTGCTTCTCTTCAGATGCCCTGAACTGAACTTGCGGCATGGTGGAACCATCAAGGGGAATGCTGAATTGACAGATTTTATTCTTGTAATTATATTGTCGACATGTTGCATGCCAAACCAAAACAATGTTATTTTAATCTGTGATTGTGAAACCTTGGCGTCAGGGTTTTTAAGTTGTTGTCAACTGGAAATAGCCTCTGGAGTTTGGTGGGGTTGGTGACTTCTGTAAACGGGCTAGCTATGATCTCATTTAATGGCGGAACGGACTCGAGGGACTCAGGAATACCACTTCAGTGTGATGAGGCCAGATACAACTCAATTGAATAGAAAAAGAAATTGCTGGAAATACTCTGCAGGTCGGGCAGCATCTGCGGAGAGAAAAACAGTTAATATTTCAGGCAATGACCTTTCATCAGAACTTTCATTGTGACTCAGTTAAGCTGCTTCATTTTTGAGATGGCAAGTGAACATACCGATTGACAGTGCATTCAAATCTTAGTTTCTTTCAACTTCACAAAAAATAATTTAGGAGAAGCACACTACATTATCCTGTCTTAGCAACCTCACTTTTTCTGGCCAGGCACCTGGTTCTAACGGGATTATGATGAATGAACTTTCCCTTAGGAGACCAGGCTCCAATCCCAGACCTAACTAGAGGCCCGAGGCCTTTCTCTGTTTCAGCAGCTGTACCTCCTCAGCTTGTTCTTTCCAAGCTCACCCTGAGCAGTGAAGCCTCTGAAATTACTGACTGCTCATCTTAAGCCATTTTATTTCCAGGGTGATCTGAGCTTCCCTAAAAAGCCGTCCTGAATTCACCAGGTCCTCCTGAGATTTTTCACATCTGCGGGGCATTCAAATTTGTGCAACTTGGTCAATTACTTCTGCAGCAACCAGCGCTAAGACCAGACCCGCACTGTATTGCTCTGATCTTATCTTGCCTGAGCTGTGTGGTGACTGGGGGCCTGGTCCCTCCCTTCTGTCAATCGGGGGTCACGTGATGTACTGCGAGGGCTCCAACCAGTGGACTTTTAGCGCGGGCAATCCTGGGGGCTGAGCTTCCTGATGAGAGTCCTGGTCGAGGTAAAAGCATCTGTAAATCTCTCTGTAACAGAATTAACTGTTTCTTGATGAAACCTGTTTGCTCCGTTGAGTCATCACAACTGGTGACGAGGGTAAACTCAGCTCCGACTCTGCGCCTCACCCTATTACTGTGAGTACAGCGAATTTCGAAAATAAAACAACTGGCCAGTCAGGCCGCTCTTCAACAGAAGTGAACCGTATGATGTGACTATGGAACACTGGAGCCAGTATATAGAGCGCCTCAGATTTCACTACGTAGCAACGAGATTACTGCAGAAGGAAAGCAGAAAGCGATCCTGTTGAACGTACGTGGCAGTAAAACGTACAACCTCTTTCGTAACCTGACGGCCCTGAGCGAGTCCAGTTCCAAGTCCTGGAATGAATTAGCGGACCTCACGAAAACACACTTCCATCCGTAATAATGCAGCGTCTTAAACTTAATTCAAGAGTTAGATCGCGATGGACTCCCCCGGGGGGCACTACGTCACAAACCTCAAGCAGTTAACAGAACACTGTGACTTTGGGGACACATGAAACGATATGCTGCGGGGCTTACTGGCTTGTGGAGTTACGGACAACGCCGTACAGCGCAGTATACTTGCCGAGCCGACACCTACTTTAAGCGCGCCTTAGAAATCTCCCTCGCCATGGAAAATGCTGTGAGAGATTTGCAGGCTTTGCAATACGTGGAAAGTGGTGCTGTACTTCATGTTGGGCGGGAACCTGCTGCCGAGTGTGGTGCGAAAGCCAGACCCGCAGAGTCGAAGGGCGATGCAATGTCGGCTGTGAGAAACACTAAGAAGCTTAGCGGAAACGCTTCAGCAGCAACTTCAAGTCAAAGTTGTTATAGATGTGGGGGTGACCATGGAATGGATACCTATAAATTCAAATAGGCGGAATGCCACTACTGTCATAAGAAGGGTCATGTAGTTAGGCAATACCGGACAAAGTTAAAGCAGTCTGCAAAGCAGCAAACAAACCTGATAGAAGTAATGGGTGCAACAGCGGCTGAAGCTGCTGCTCCTAACATTTACCCCTTATATAATGTGGCAGTGCGAGAGCGGCGGAGCAGATAAAACAGCTGGTGGTCCTCCAGACCAGGGGACTGGGAGCGGGAGGCGCTGCCAGAGGAGTGGTGGTCTTGGAAAGATTCAAAAAGAGCTGGAGCTGACAGCCAGAGCGGAGATTTAAAAAGAGCAGGAGCTGGACTCGGGGCTGAAAGCAGCACGAGGACAGAGTGAGAGTTCCAGGGAGACTCGGGGCTGAAAGCAGCACGAGGACAGAGTGAGAGTTCCAGGGAGACTCGGGGCTGAAAGCAGCACGAGGACAGAGTGAGAGTTCCAGGGAGACTCGAGGCTGAAAGCAGCACGAGGACAGAGTGAGAGTTCCAGGGAGACTCGAGGCTGAAAGCAGCACGAGGACGGAGTGAGAGTTCCAGGGAGACTCGAGGCTGAAAGCAGCACGAGGATGTCACGATTCAAAAACTGACGAGATGCAGGGGAGGCAGCTGATTGGTAAGCAGGGTCAGATGAGCACTCCTGCTTCTACTTTTTCTACTAATTAAACTGCTGCAGCCCATTAGCTTAAACAAAATAAGGTGAAGACTTTGGGTTGTCGTGGGAGTGTTTGGAATGGAATAAGGCCCCTAGCATAATTAGTATTAATTAAAGGGGGTAACTAATGAGCTTAATCTAAAGGGAAGTCAAGGCATCGCACCCTTGATATGCTCCTCATGTGCTATGTGGGAAATCATGGACACTTCCAGTGTCCCTGGCGACCATGTGTGCAGGAAGTGTCCAGCTGCAGCTAGTGGCTAACCGCATTTTGGAGCTGGAGCTGTGGGTGGATTCACTGTGGAGCATCTACAATGTTAAGATTATCGTAGACAGCACATTCAGTGAGGTGGTCACACTGCAGGTAAAGACTGAACAGGCAGAAAGGGGATGGGTGACCACCAGGCAGAGTAGAGGAAGGCAGGTAGTACAGGAGTCCCCTGTGGCTGTCCCCCTCGCTAACTGATATACCATTTTGGATACTATTAGAGGAGATGACTTCCCGGGGAAAGCAGCAGGAGCCAAGCCCATGGCACCATGGATGGCCCTGCTGCACAAGAGGGGAGGAAGAAGAGTGGCAGGGCTATAGTGATAGGTGATTCAATAGTAAGGGGAACAGAAAGGTGTTTCTGCGGCTGCAAAAGGGACTCCAGGATGGTATGTAGTCTCCCTGATGCCACTAGCAATGATACTATGGAGGAGGATTTCCGGCAGTGTGTACGTGATGGTTTTTCTAAACCAATACGTTGAGGGAACCAACTGAAGAGCAGGCTATCCTAGACTGGGTATTGTGCAATGAGAAAGGATAATTAACAGTCTTGTTGTGTGGGATCCCTTGGGGCAGAGCGACCATGAAGTGGCAGAATTGTTCATTAGGAAATCAGCATTATGAAGAAAATTGGTATTAGTAAAAAATGGTGCTAGAGAAATTAATGGGGTTAATGGCTGAAGAAATCCCCAGGGCCTAATGATCTACATCCCAGAGTACAGCAGAAAATGGCCCTGGAAATACTGGATGCATTGGTGGTCATCTTCCAAAATTCTATAGACTCTGGGGCAGTTCTTACAGATTGGAGGGTGGCAAATGTAACCCCACCATTTAAAAAAGGAGGGGGAGAAAAACACAGTGAATTACAGACCAGTTAGCCTAACATCAGTAGTGGGGAAATGCTAGAGTCTATTGTAAAAACGTGGTAACAGAACACTTGGAAAGCATTAATGGGATTAGGCAAAGTCAGCATGTGTTTATGGAAGGGAAACCATGCTTAACTAATCTACTGGAGTATTTTGAGAATGTAACTAGTAGAATAGATAAGGGAGAACCAGTGGATGTGGTGTATTTAGATTTCAATAAGGCTTTTGATAAGGTCCCACATAAAAGGCTAGTGGGCAAAAGTAACGCACATGGGACTGGGGGTAATATACAGGCATGGATTGAGAATTGGTTGATAGACCGGAAACAGAGAGTTGGAATAAATGGGTCTTTTTCTGGGTAGCAGGCGGTGACTAGTGGTGTACCGCAGGGATCAGTGCTTGGGCCCCGGCTATTCATGATATATATAAATGACTTGGATGAGGGAACCAAATTCAATATTTCCAAGTTTGCTGACAACGCAAAACTGGGCGGAGTTGTGAGGAGGATGCAAGGAGGCTTCAGGGCGATTTAGACAAGTTGTGTGTGTGGGCAAACACATGGCAGATGCAGTATAATGTGGATAAATGTGAAGTTATACATTTCAGTGTGAAAAACAGAAAGGCAGAGTATTAGTTAAATGGTGATGTATTGGAACATGTGGATGTATGAAGGGATCTGGGTGTCCTTGTACACCAGTCAATGAAAGTAAACAGGCAGGTGCAGCAAGCAATTAGGAAGGCAAATGGTATGTTGACCTTCATTGCAAAAGGATTTGAGTTCAGAAGTAGGGATGTCTTACTGCAGTTGTACAGGGCCTTGGTGGGATCACGCACGGAGTATTGTGTGCAGCTTTGGTCTCCCTAACTAAGAAAGGATATACTTGCCATAGAGGGAGTGCAGTGAAGATTCAGTAGGCTGATATTGGGGATGGCAGAACTGTCATATGAGGAGAGTGGGGGTTTGACTGGGCCTGTATTCACTGGAGTTTAGAAGAATGAGAGGGGATCTGATTGAAGTGTATAACCCTGTGGAATTCTCTACCACAAGGCAGTAGAGGTTGGGTCACTGAATATATTCAAGAAAGAAATTGATAAATTTTCGGATAATAGGGGCAATAAGGGGCATGGAGAGAAAGTGGGAATATGGTGTTGAGACAGAGAATCAGCCATGATCATATTGAATGGCAGCAGGCTTGAAGGGCTGAATGGCCTACTCCTGCTCCGAGTTTTTATGTGACTGCTGCGAAGACTGAATCTATTACTGTAACATTACAAGTTAATGAGAAGCCGCTGAAAATGGAAGTGGGCACAAGTGCCTAACCACAGTGGTGGGATCGCACACATACCTTAATGAAGGAAGACGGTCAATAAACCTGAAGCGGGCAACTGCTAAATTAAGAACATACATGGGAGAATCTATTCAGGTAAAGGGCATCACCATCGTCCCAGTCTCTTACAAGCAGCAGACAGCCCAACTGCCTGTAATAATTGTGAAAGGAGAAGGACCCAGCCTTTTAGGCTGAGACTGGCTACAGAAGATCAAACTGAACTGGTCCGAAATATTTTACCTCAAATCAGATGGAGTTCCAGAACTTCTGAGAAAATACAACATGGATTTTCAGGATGAACTAGGGAAATTAAAGGGCGTGCAGGCTAAGATACATGTGGAGCCACAGACAACACCTCACTTTTTTAAGGCAAGACCTGCGTCTTATACATTGAAAGAAAAGGTTGATGTGGAGCTGTGCCAGTTAGAAAAGCCAGGCACTATCCAACCTGTTCAGTTCTTGGAATGGGCTGCGCCCATAGTTCCAGTCGTTAAGCATGGCCCCACCATATGGATCTGTGGAGGCCATAAATTGACCATAAATTAGGCAGCCAAACTAGACAAGTTCCCTATCCCAAGGATAGATGACTTGTATGCCAAACTGGCTGGAGGTAAGTCCTATATGAAATTGGATATGAACCATGCTTACCAGCAACTGGAGCCAGATAGCACATCGAGGGAGTTCATAACCATTAACACGCACAAGGGTCTCTATCAGTGCACCTATCTACCCTTCGGAGTCTCGTCGGTGTGTGCTACCTTCCAGAGAACAATGGAGAGCCTTTTGCAAGGACTCCCATGAGTAATTGTATATCCAGATGATGTCCTCGTCACACGGTTAACGTTTGACCAACCTGGAGGAGGTGCTAAGGAGGTTCATGGAAGCTGACATACATTAAAGAAGGAAAAGTGCACATTCCAGGCACCAGGAGTGATTTATCTAGGCCACAGGGTTGATGCCTTGAGACTGTACCTGGTAGAAGATTAAGTTCAGGCAATAAAAGATGCGCCATCATCATCCAATGTAACAGATCTCAAGTCCTTCCTGGGCATGCTCATTTCTTACCAAACCTATCAATTGTGTTGGCACCATTACACTTGTTACTAAAAAAGAACCATCTTTGGAGAACACAACCGGAAGAAGCCTTCGTGAAAGCAAAGGAATTGTTGCATTTGCCATGTTTATTGGTACACCACGACCCTTCGAAAGAGCTGGTATTAACATGTGATGCCTCTCCCTGCATGGTCGGAGCTGTGTTATCCCATAGAATGAAAATTGGGTCTGAAAGGCCCATTTTCCAATGTCTCAAGAGCCCTCTCCACAGCTGAGAAGGGCTATTCCCAGCTAGAAAAAGAAGGTTTATCAGTGGTATTCGCAGTGACGAAATTCCACCAGTACCTGCATGGTCATCAGTTCACCATTGTGTCAGACCATAAACCATTAATGGGTTTATTCAGAGAGGACAAGACCATCCCACCAACAGCATCAGTGTGGATATAACGATGGGGCATAGACATTATGTGTGTGTGAGTATACTTTTTTGTACTATCCTGCTTAGATATTGCACATATGCGTCTCCTGTTGCCGGACAGTATTGTGCATATTCTTGTTCCACAGGAATTACTGCAATTATTGAATTTCTGAGATACTTTGTGTGCATGAAATAAATTGGAAATTGGATGAACGGAGATCCAACATTATCGAAAGTCGGAGACTTTGTCTTAAAAGGATGATCAAACTTGCCTGAATCAGAAGAATTTGAGACCATTCCATGTCAGACAGATGGAATTGAGCTGCCAAGGTGGGATTTTGTTGTGGGGGTCAAGAATGGTGGTCCCACCACAAGGCAGAGAGCCAGTCTTGACAGAACTCCATAGTGCCCATCTGGCCATATCAAAAACAAAAATGCTTGTGCGAAGCTATGTATGGCGGCCAGGCATTGATGGAATATTTGGTCAAGCAGTGTCTCCACTGCCAGCAACAACAGAAGTTGCCTGTTCCAGCTCCCCTTCATCCATGAGAGTGGCCTGGTCGACCCTGGGTTTGACTACATATTGATTATGTGAAGCATTCTTGGATACCGTGTTCTTGTTAATTGTAGATACACATTCCAAATGGATGGGGTTTCTGAAGTCAAGTCATCAACTCAACTATCGAGAAGCTACGTCACAATTTTGGCATATATGTCCTACCTGAAATTGTCGTTTCGAATAATGGCACCACTTTTACCAGAACAAGAGCTTCAGAAATTTATGGATCTGAATGGAATCTGACATATTAAAACAGCCCCATATTATCCCTCATCGAAAGGCCTCGCCCAGAGGGCAGTACAAACTTTTAAGTTTGGTATGAGAAAGCTTTTGGAAGGCACTCTGGAGCCTCAACTTTCCCGCTTTCCTTTCTGTTATCGTACAATGCCACGTTGGTCTATGGGTTCAACACTGTCAGAGTTATTAATGAAACACCATCTGCGTATGCGTCTGCATCCCGTCTTTCCAAACTTAGAGGGGAAGGTGGCACCGAACTAGAGTAATCAGAAGTTTAACCATGACATACACTGGAAAGCGTGCACTTTCAGCGTAGGTGACACGGTATGTGTACGGAATTTCGGCAGTGGACCCTGTTGGGCTCCTTCAGCCCTTGCCTCAGAGACTGGTCCAATATCTTACAAAGTACAAGTGGGAGGTGGAATACTCCAAAAGTACGTAGATCGTATTCATGCCAGAGAGAAGTTCCCACAACCAACTGATCCACCTGTGATTAACGTCGAACTGTTAATTCCTGAGGTATCTTATCAACCTAGAATAGACATGCCAAATGTCTCTGAAGAGTTGTCAAATCCTGAACTGCCACATTCCGATGACATGAATAATACTGCAGCTCCAGACCCCGTTGATCCCGTTCAGGAACCTCCAGTGGTAGAGCTATGCCGCTGTAGCCGTATAAGGAGATCACCTCAGAGATTTGATTTATACTCGCCTGAAATTGTGTATATGTTTGTTGGATTGTTCAAATGTTTTCCTGTAAATACAAAATTATAAAAAACTAAAGGGGAGGAAATGTGTTATGGTCCCTCCCTTCTGTCAATCGGGGGTCACATGATACACTGTGGGGTCTGTAACCAGTGAGTTTTTGGCGTGGGCAATACTGGGGGCTGAGCTTCCTGACGAGAGTCTTGGTCGAGGTAAAAGCATCTGTAAATCTCTGTAATGAAGTTAACAGTTTCCTGATGAAACCTGTCTGCTCCATCGAGTCATCACAAGCTGCTTGCCTATTAACTTCCTTGGTGTCAGCATCATTTTCTATCGAAGCATTGAATGGCATATAGATGACTAACTTCTCATTTCCCTGACCTCTGCTTATAGAAAGAGAGAAGTTTATATAGCATTTTTCATGACCATCTCAAAGCATTTTACAGCCAATGAAGTACTTTTGAAAAGTAGCCACTGTTTAATGTAGGATATGTGGCAGCCAATTTGTATGGGAAGAGATGTACACAGCAAGCTCCCATAATGGCATTGTGTGAATGGCCAAGATAATCTGTTTCAGTGATGTTGATTGAGGTGGAAATATTAGCCAATATACCAATATATAGCCTGCTCTATAAAATAGCGCCATTGGATCTTTTACATCCGCTCATGCAGGCCTCGGTTTAACTTTTCATCTGATTGACGGCACCTATGCCATTGCAGCACTACCTCGTACTGTGTTTAGTGTCATTTTTGTTTTTAGCTCTCAAGTTCTGGAATGGGATCTGAGCCCCAGAATCTTGCGATTCAGAGGTGAGAGTGATACCAATTAAGCCAGAGCTGACATATTCATAGAACCCAAATATTCCAGACAAGCTCTGACCATGGTTACCTCTGCAGCCATCTATAATCCTCCAACATACGCCAGTCCCATCAACAAATAAGTGCTTTTTGGACTTGGAGGCTGCTTCTTGTGTCTGTAAATAGACCCTTAAACGTAAGTGAAGCAATTCTGACTTAAGATGCGTGCCATTTCTCTCTGTGGGAATGTGATTAGCAAATCCTGTAATGTAACATGATGTAGAAAGAACTATTGGTTCTAGAATTGTGCTCAGGAAAGCGATTAGGAGGTTTGGAAGGGTAAATTACATTGATCTTCTGCCCAAACCATTACTGTGTTTCATGTTTCTCTTCAGCTGTGTGCCTTGTACAGCTGGACTACACCAAAGGAACCTTTTCAGACCTCTATTCTTTTTAAGACTGTAGAAAGAAATACCTGCGTTTATGTAGTGCCTTTCAGGTCCCAAGGTGCTTTCGAACCAGTAAAGCAAATGAAGTACATTATAAGTGCCCTCACAATTGTATCTTACGTTCTGTCTGTGACAGTTGACTATGTGCTCTCTTACTGCCCATAATCAGGATGTTTTATATGGGAAGAGGTATGTTGTTTTCTTACCCTTGGAGTGTGCATTCCAATTAAATAATTCAGCAATAAGCCTTTGTGAGCTTAAAAATAAAAGTTGTTTGTTCTCTCTTACTTACCCTGAATTAAATGCAACATCTGACATACTCATTCTCACACAAACACAAAGATTAGATGCAGATAAAGGTCAAGCACTTTACAGATTACAGGTATCTTGGTCTCTGGTTTACAATTGCTGGTCTCCCATGTGGCAGGTCAGTTGTTCCTTGGATGGGTTCTGTGCTTTAAAGTTGAAGGGAGGGTCTTGTAAAACGAAGGTCCATAGGTTGTGAGGTGTCCTGTAGTTGAATAGCTAGGAGGTTGGTTCTCAGGCGAGCTTTAATGGGAGCAGGTTGGTGGGGAGGGGAAGAGCGGAGAGATCTTCTCTCTCTTGGGATCTCCCACTTTCAGGGGATTGCTATTAATTACCTTGGTTGCTTGATGACTTGCAGCTAGTTTGTGGTCTACCTAGATTCTATGCTGAAGTCTCTGAAGTGGGGCTTGAACCTATAAACTCAGAGATGAGAGTGCCATCCATTGAGCTACAGCTGTAGAGCTGAAGGACCCTTTCTTTAGGCAGGCGGAACCTTCCTCTTGGCTGCTGACCTTACTAGTGCCAGTAAACCAACTGGTGGATGCATTGTGCTTTGGTGATGACATCATTACACATGACTCCAACATTCCCGTTGCAGTGACATTATGCACACTGACCACAAATTAATGGAGGAAGGCCCAATATGGTGCAGCTGGCCCACAAATTGAAATAAAAACAGAAAATGCTAGAAATACTCAGCAAGTCAGGTAGGATCTGTGGAGAGAAACTGACCTTTCTGATGAACGCTCACTCTCTCTCTCCACAGATGCTGCCTGATTTGTTGAGTATATCCAGCACTTTCTGTTTTTATTTCAGATTTCCAGCATCTGCAGTATTCTGCTTTTTGTTTCACAATACTGCAGATTAGAATGGGAAAGGGGGTCAAGTGATAAACTTATTCCAAGTTACATTGAGTCTACAGCAAAGAATTGGTCTAGCTGCTCCATGCCAGTGTTTATACTCCACATGAACCTTCTCCTATCCCTCTTCATCTATCACCCTATCATCGTAGCCTTCTACTCATTTTTCTCTCGAGCTTTTCTAGTTTTCCCTTTAAATACACCTATGCAATTCCTCTCAACTAGTGAGTTACGCACTCTATAAAGAAGATTCTCTGGAATTCCCTACCAGATTTATTATATTTCTAGTTTTGATCTCCCTCAAGTGAAAATATTTTCTCCATGCCTACCATTTGTTAATAAAGTTAGCTCATTCCCCATAGACCTGGACTGTACAATGTAGTAAAAACAGCTGTTAAAGGACTGCCATTGTGTATTAATAGTTAATACTAAACTGCCTCATGCATTTTCTTTTCAGCAGCATTATTATATACTGGTCATTAAATTCCTGGTAATCAGTGTCAAATTATCTTTTTTCATAAAACTTGTGCTGATCGATAATGATTACCTCAGTGTGAGCATCACTGTGCAGGGGTAATACAAGACAGGTCTACTACTACCTTAAACCACACCCCAAAATGCTGAAAAATCATCCATAATGTGAACTGTATATGTAATACAAAAAATCCTACAGAGGCAGCAGTTATTGTAATCATCTGATCTAGGGGTTCAACTTTACTGTCACTTCTTATCACAGCTAAATCCCTCAATTCTAGCTTGTACCTCGCTCCCAGGTATTCATTGTTCTATTTATAAACCAGCTGAATCTCTCAATTAGACTCCAGCCTCTAACTTACTCTTAGGTATCTATTATTGCAATTAGAAACCACCTGAATCCCTTAATTTGTTTCCAGTCTGTAAGCCACTTTCAGGATCTGTTTTTTTTATTATTCATTCATCGGTTGTGGGCATCACTGACTACCCCAACATTTATTGCCCATCCCTAATTGCCTTTGAAGGTGGTGAAGCGCTGCCCTCTTGAAGCGTTGCAGTCCATTTAGTGTAGGTAGACGCACAGTGCTGTTAGGGAAGGAGTTCAAAGGTTTTGACTCAGTGACAGTGAAGGAATGGTGATCCATTTCCAAGTCAGGATGGTGAGTGACTTGGAGGGAAACTTCCAGGTGGTGATGTTCCCATGTGTCTGCTGCCCTTGCCCTTCTAGATGGTGGTGGTCGTGAATTTGGAAGGTGCTGCCTAAAGAGCCGTGGTGAGTTCCTGCAGTGCACCTTGTAGATGGTGCACACTGCTGCTACTGTGTGTCGGTGGTGGAGGGAGTGAATATTTGTAGATGTGGTGCCAATCAAGCAGTCTGCTTTGTCCTGGATGGTGTCAAGCTTCTTGAGTGTTGTTGTAGCTGCACTCATCCAGGCAAGTATTCTATCACACTCCTGACTTGCGCCTTGTAGATGTGGACAGGTTTTGGGGAACCAGGAGGTGAGTTACTCGCTGCAGGATTCCTAGCCTCTGACCTGCCCTTGTAGCCACAGTATGTCAAGGGGTGATGATTAGATTCTGTCTTGTTGAAGATGGTCATTGCTTGGCACTTGTGTGGAACGAATGTTACTTGCCACTTGCCAGCCCAAGCCTGGATAATTGTCCAGGTCTTGCCACATTTGTACATGGTCTGCATCAATATCTGAGGAGTAGCAAATGGTGCTGAATATTGTGCAATCATCAGCGAACATCCCCATTTCTGTTTTTATGATGGAGGGAAGGTCACTGATGGAGCAGCTGAAGATGGTTGGCCCTGAGGAACTCCTGCAGGGATGTCTTGGAACTGAGATGATTGACCTCCAACAACCACAGCCATTTTTCTTTGTGCTAAGTATGACTCCAACCAGTTTTCCCCCTGATTCCCATTGGCTCCAGTTTTGCTAGACTTCTTGGCCACACTTGGTGGTTTATTTTATATATAAATCACCTGAACTCCTTGATTAGATTCCAGTCTTTAACTCACTCCCAGGCATCCATTATTCTAAATATTGCTGAAAAGAGAGAGATGTTGCTGAAGCTTTTTGTCTTCCGCTCATCAGGACAAACGCAGGAATGTCAGATTTCAACAGTTTGTACTACAGGAGAAAATGGTACAGATTGATTGACAAGTCAACTGCTAGATGTGATTCTGCATTTGGGCCACACTTGCTGAACAACCCAGAGTGTGATAATAGCTGCAGGAACAACCAATTTAAGATAATCGATCGCGCTTATAATGTGGCCTATTTACGCTTGCTAGAAGCAACGCCCGTTCATGTGCAAAGACTGGTTCTGTGCACACAAAAGAAATATGTTCAAGCTTTGCACCTTTTTTGAAGTACCCAGGAGCTTTGGGAACCTAATGCTTTCCCTGCTGCTTTCTGCATGGCAAAGCCTCAGCCGATCAGAGTCAACTTGCCAACCATTCAATGTCTTCACCCCTGTAGTATAAATTGGTGTGATTATTTGAAATTTGGCATTATTGCATTTGTCCTGATGAGTGCAAGATGAAAAGCTTTGGCAACACGTTTGTTTCTTTTCAGCAAGGTTCAAGTTCTGTATCACCAAGCGACTGTTTTTATTCTGTAAAAACCATCTGAATCTCATGAATTTCTTGTCTGATGTACACTATTACGTGAAAAGTAGCTTTGCGACAAAGCCCAGGATATCTCCTTAATCCCCTCCTAATTTATAACACATGTAGCTCATCAAAAAATGTCTGAACACCAAGAAGAAATTGTAATGCCGTGATTTCCTCACACGTCTGATGTGACACTGCCTCAGCCTATTCCCTGGTGTCACAGTCCTTATCGCACTGCTGCCTTCTGTCAGAGAAACCAAACAAAAATAGAAGCCCTTGCAGTAAAGCTCCATCAGGATGGGGGCAGAAGATGATCACAGGAATTAGATTCAAAATGACACATCTGTCATTTTGGTCTGCAGTGTTGATCCTGTAAAATCTCCTAAAAGCAGCATTAGCAATCGCAGCATCAAGTCTCTCAGCATCAATCTGGTCAATGCACCTTTATAGTTTTATTATTCAGGAACTTCTTTATTCAAGAGAAAAAAAAAGAATCCCTTCCTCTCTCCTCTCCTTAGTCTTCCGAGATGCTGGGATATGGTGCCATGGGCACTCGGTACCCTGCAGTGCCTCACCCACATAACCATTAACAATAGCAGCAATAGCCTACTTCAATGTAGATAAAATCTCCCAAGGCACTTCACAGAGACACAAATTAGACAAAATTGTAAGAAAAAATGAAATATTAGGATGGCGACCAAAAGCTTCTTCAAAGAGATATGTTTGTAAGAGTGTCTTAAAGGAGGTGGAGCGGGTTTAGACAGGGAATTCCAGAGCATTGGCCAAGTGCCCTTACCAGCAGTGGAGGTGAAGGGATATGGGAGGGTGTGGGAATTGGTAAGAGGCCAGAGATGGAGGAATGGAGAGTTTCCAGATGTTTGTAAGGCTGGAGGAGGTTAGAGGGACAGGAAGGAGTGAGTCCATGAAGTGATCTAAATGTAGCAAAAACAATCTTAAGTTGGAGTTATCTGGGGGAAGCTGTGGGGTAAATCGGGAGCCAGTGTAGGTCAGCAAAGGCAATGGTGAGTGAGTGGGACTTGGTGCGGGATAGGATATGGCCAGCTGCGGTTTATGGAGAATGGAGGATTGGACCGCCACTGAACAGTCAAGTCTCGACATTTCTCACATTTGGCCGAAACAATGGTGAGGGGCAGTACAGCTAAGCCTTGCTCAAAACCACCTTGCCAGTAGGAATAATAGATAGGATTAGGGGAAAGTACTCTGCCAGTAGCCCAACAGTTCATGGGCCAACTTTTCAGCCCTCAGGATGTTGGCCATGCTGGTAGGGCAACATTTATTGGCCTTCACTAGTTTCCAAGAGAATGTTTCGATGGGCTGTTGTGTATTGCACTAAGACTAACACATGCTCAACTGCAGGCAGCCATTATTGAACAATTTTATGTACCTTTCCCCAGCAGAGAGGGCAGCAGAGAATGCAATGTAACAAAAGACTCGGCTATTAGAATATACCATGTGGGCCATCGTCTTGACCGAGTTCCCATGTGGTTGAAGGTGCCTCCCATGGTAGTGATATATGCCCGAGTCAAGATAGCATGTGACGTTCAGGAGAACTTAATGGTGATAGTATTTCTGTCCTTGTTCTTTTCGATAGAAGTTGCAGAGGATGCTGTAGACAGCTTGATGAGTTGCTGCAGTGTGTTTTGTAGATTAGAGTCATTGTGCCCTGATGGTTGGTGGATATTGAGTCCTGTGATAGTGGTGTTGACCCTGGCTGAGATCAGCTAAATGACCACAGACTCCTCGCATATGCATAGCTCGCAGTATGGGCAGGGCCATAAAATGCGGCAAGCTGTTCAAAAGCCCATTGACCTAAGCGGGACCGTAAATCCCGCCAGTGTAAAATTCCGCCCATAGGTTTGTCAACCATCTAGAATTGTCCTGGAGTTTTCAGGAATTAAAGATTCATCTCCAGATCAGCCCTGTAAGCAATTTCAGGAGAAAAACCATTAGAGCATTTAAAAAAACCTGCCTTTTGTCATTTTCTTTGAATATATCTGCTTATTATTCATAAAAATTTGGTTGGAAATGGGAAAACACGCTGACTGTCATGAATCATTCAGTCGAGAAATGAAGCATCTATTCGCTTTCCAACTGGCTCATGAAGATGTCGTGTATGAGGATGGTCATGTCAGGTGCAAATGGTGGGGTGGGGCTGTCCAGGACATGCGATTAAATCTCCAGGAATAGGTCCAATCAGAGTTGGCAACCCTAGTGCTACAAGTCAGTTGCGTGATGGAATACTCTCCACTTGCCTGGATGAGTGCAGCTCCCCCAACACTGAAGAAGCTGGACACCATCCAAGACAAAGCAGTCTGCTTAATTGGCAGCCAATCCACAAAGATTCACTTCCTCTACCACTGACACACAGTAGCAGCAGTGTACACCATCTACAAGATGCACTGCAGGAATTCACCAAGGCTCCTTAGACAGCACCTTCCAAACCCACAACCACTCCCACCTAGAAGGACAAGGGCAGCAGATACATGGGAACGCCATCACCTGGAAGTTCCCCTCCAAGTCACTCATCATCCTGACTTAGAAATATATCGCCGTTCCTCCTGGGTCAAAATCCTGGCACTTCCTAACAGCTCCTGGAACTTCCTAACAGCACTGTGGGTGTACCTACACCACGTGGACTGCAGTGGTTCAAGAAGACAGCTCACCACCACCTCAAGGGCAAATAGGAACGGTCAATAAATGCTGGACTGGCCACCGAAGTCCACATCCCGTAAATGAATAAAAAAAAAGGAGCCTGCTTGATTGGCACTCCATTCACCACCTTCAGCTTCACTCCCTCCACCACCGTCATACAGTGGCAGCCGGGTGTACTATATACAAGATGCACTGCAGCAGCAACTCATCAAGGCTCCTTCAACAGTACCTCCCAAACCAGTGGCCTCTACTACCTTGAAGTAGGTTAGCAGACATTTGGGAACACCACCACCTGAAGGTTTCCCTCCAAGGTGCACACCATCTTGACTTGGAGATATATCGCTGATCCTTCACTGTTGCTGGGTCAAATTTCTGGGCCTCCCTTCCTAACAGCATTCTGGGTGTAACTACACCACCTGGACTGTTCAAGAAGGTGGCTAACCACCACCTTCTTGAGGGCAATTGAGGATGGGCAATAAATGCTGGACTTGCTATTGATGGTAACATCCCACGAAAGAGTAATAAAGAAAAACATCAGCTAGAGCATTAAAGTGTTAACCTATTGGTGGATGTGAAGCGGGCTTAACTGCTGGCATGTATTTTTGATATGATAACCAGCTGGGCTTTGATTGACACTCTATAGCATGTTTAACAGATTAAATTTGACACTGTGAATGATTCACCTCCAGGGGCCTGGCAACTCTAAATGATAATGCTTTTTGCAGATTGGTATTGCTGCTAGTGACATTTTTGTCAATTTTAGCATCGCATCTTTTTAAAAAAAAACTCAGCGGACAAGAAAGTTAAGTAGGGAAGAAGTTTAGTTCATAACAAAGTCTTGCTGGAAGAATTTGAACCTCTCCCTTTTGCACTTCTTCTGCTCATTTTTTCAAGATCTTGTGTTTCTGCCTTTCTAACTTCAGGACCTGGAGCCTGGGGTTGAGATTTTGAGCTGAGAAGTTGGAGATTTGAAGTCGAGGGGTATTTTGTGTTGTGGGGGGGTATTATGAAGCCTTCTGAATCTGAAATCTGAGAGTTGTAATCTATGGTGACACTCCAAAGTAGTACTGAGGAGGCATTGTATTGTCAGAAGTCTTTTGGATAAACTGTTAAGTTGAGGATCTGTTCCAGATCAGTTGGTGTCTGAGCTTCTTTCCAATGTCCTGGCCTATAATTATCCCTCAACCAACATCATGTTAAAGGCGCTATAGAAATGTAAGTCTTTCTTTGGTAAATTGTCATTTGGTGGTACAGAACTTGAATATAGCTGTTCATCTTACACTCATCAGGAAAGATGGAAGAGTGCCAAATTTCAAAGGGAGCAATAATTTATACTGCATGAGAAAAGGATGCTGATTGTTTGGCATGCAATAGGGCACATCAAAACTATTATGCAGGAAATAGCTACTTCAGATCATTACTTGCTGTGTATTGCATGTGCTCATGAATTGACCGAAGGCCACCACTTGGACCTGAAAAGTGCCCAGTACACCTCAAATTACCTTGGAAGGGTGAAGCATCTGAAAAATTTGAGCAACAAATGGAGCTAGCTGCATCGTACTGCTACTATGCAGTAGCAACACAAATGGTATTTTCCACTAATGATGATGCCATCAAACCAAAAAGATATTTTGTCTAGTGCATGAATGAGTAATGTGGTATATGATTTTCAGTGCTGGTGTGATGCCAGGTACATAGGCCATATATCTCAACGATTGGCAGATTATGTAAAACGGCACGTCCATTCAGCTGTTTGCAATAGGCAGTGTACTGACTGTACTCAACCAACCCATGCTTGCAAAACTCAGAACATAACGTGGAATGTTAGATTTGATTTTGTGATTAGACAGCACTTGCTGAACAATCCCGAGTGTGCTAAGAATTACACTAACAATCAATTTAGGATTATTAGTCAGCTCTCAATGTGGCTTACTTATGTGTGCTGGAAACTACATATATTCATACACAGGGACCTGTCATGTGCAGGCAAAAGGAATATGTCCAGGCATTGCACCTTCTTTGAATTAAATAAAAGCATGGAGGACAATAGTTCCCTGGTGCATTCTTCATTGGGCAACACCTTGACCAACCAGAGTTATCTTGCCAACTTATCAGCATCCTTTTCTCATGCAGTATAATTGTTGCTCCCTTTGAAATTTGGCATTCTTGCGGCTGTCCTGATGAGTGCAAGACAAAAAACTTCAACAGCATGTGTCTTTCTTCAGCAATAGTCAAGTTCGTTCTTTATCCCTTTTCCTACCTATTTCCATTATTTTTAAATGTATTTTCACTCATTGTTTATCTCTACCTTTTATGCCCTTTTATTATTATTTCACCCCACCCCCACTAGAGCTATCTGTACCTTGCCTGTCCTGCTCTCTACTCTTAATTAGCACATTCCTTTAGATAATATCACCACCTTCAACACCTCTTTGCTCTTTTGTCTGTGACATCTTTTGGTTATCTCCACCTAATACTGACTGCTTGTCCTAACAACATCCCCCCCCTTAAACTAGCTTATATCTCACCCCTTTACGATTTTTACTTAGTTCTGTTGAAGGGTCACGAGGACTCAAAACGTCAACTGTGCTCTTCTCCGCCGATGCTGGCAGACCTGCTGAGTTTTTCCAGGTATTTCTGTTTCTGTTTTTGTTTTGGATTTCCAGCATCCGCAGTTTTTTGCTTTTATCTCGTTCTTTATCATTGTTTTCTCAACCAACACCATCTAAAACACACTAATTGGCTGTCCCTCGCGTTGTGTGCAAGTTGGTGATTATTTTTCATGGTGAAGAAAAGTAACCAATTTGGTTTCAGATCTTTGCTAGTAAGTATATGTGAATTTTTTTTCACATGAGTGAACAAAGTCTATGCTTTTGTTATAAGGAATGTTTCAAGTAACTATTCGTAAAGTGAAGCATCAAATTCACATATGAAATTTCTGAGGAGAAATGAAGAGAAGAGAAATCTGGCAAAAGGAGGATAGAAGGGAGAAGATGAACAAATAATTGTTATTTTGGTGATGGGTGCAGATTGCTAAGATCTTTTCCTGAAGCTAAAAGTGCACAGATCTGTTTATGAAATCGCGGTGCAATTTGTCACATGATACTTGGAGCTACACTAGTGGTGCACTTTGATAATTGTGTTGGAAATAGCCCACTCTTGAGTGATCAGAATCATGTGGCAACACTGTGTGACCCAGCCAAACATGTTTTAAGTGGAGTTCTTATGTCACCTTTTCTGACTAAGACTCACATGCTTGTTGTAGGGCCTAAGAGCTCCGTGGTTGAGTTCTAGCAGCAAGTGTATCTGGTTGTCAGAGTTGAGGAGAGCTCTGGAGGAGTTCCTGGATAAAAAAAAAGATCCTTTGTAGGCCTCGGCCATGTCGAGCTGAAATCTCCCATTTCCACATCACAGACAGGAAGCCAGGTTCAAGCTCTGAGGCAAAACTGCCACCTCAACAGCTTCTCCAGACGTGTTATCAGACATGCCGCAGAATGTTATCTGGTATATGGAAGAGCACGATCCAATGCAACTGATGGAGGGTCTGATAGCGGGGGGAGAGGAAATTTCAGATTCTCTGGTCATAATTGGACAGTAAAAGTCTTCAAGACATTTTTTAATGAACAGCCTGATCTAGCTTAATCCGTTATGGGCAAAGTAATTATGTGTTTATCAGGATTCAAGGATATTTATAGATTAACTGGCCAAACATTGCTGAGCTCACCCATAAGTTGTTGCCATTCATATGAAGCTTTAATCGTGACCTTGCAAACAGCATCATAAACATACACACAAGTGCTGCTGAAGTGAGCACTAATGTCTTCTCTTTCTTAAATTTTAAATAAAAAATGCAGCCTATTTCCCGATACTGAATAAACCAGCTGTCAGTATGAATTGCCAACTTCCTTTAGGCAGCCGAAACTTTCAGTGTCCATTATCAATACCATTGTTCTATGGCCACTTTGGTAATCCTTAGCCAAGAATCTTGCTGAATGTTTGATGAGTATCAAACTTTTTTTGCAAGGTGTGTTGCAATGTGAAGTAGTATCCTGTACACTATTGGATCAGTTTGTATTTTGCACTCTCCGTGCTGTGTACTCTCATATATTGCACTCTGTGTGGTATTAGTTTGTGTCTTGCATTCTCCCAGTTTTGACTTTTGGTAATGGCTCTTGATCTGTATGCTGAATATCATCAGACTGGTTCCCATTTGTAGCTATCAACAGTGCGTTAATGTCCATCGATATAGGAATTGATTTGTAACCATTATGACAAGGTAAAACTCATGAAGGTGTTTTATTTCATCAAGTGATGTGAGTGGACAGACGCAGAAGAAACTGATGTCCAATACACTGTGTTAACATTGAAGTTTGGTCTTATTCTGGGCAGCAGTCCCTTTCAATTCAGGCACAGGACTTGATGGGTAGATATTGTTTATTGAGGAGCTGATCTGTGCAGCGTACCAACTGTCCGATAGTGCCACTGGAACGCCTTGCCCATTCAGAGGGCATGCCTTGTTGATATGCAGCCACAGTATTCATGGCCTTCATCAGAGTCGGTTTGGTGTGTTTCTGGGATGGGAAAGGTGCAAAGGCTTTAACCACCTGTATTGATTAATTAAATTGGAGTTTGTAGTCCTTTACTATTTGGGTAGAATTATAAAATCGTTACAGCATTGAAGGAGGCCATTCAGCCCAACATGTCTCTGTTGTCTCTCTGGAAGAGCAGTTTAGCTAGTGTCACTTCCTCATGCTTTCCCCATAGCCCTGTAATATTTTTCTGTTCACATAATTATCCAATTCTCTTTTGAAAGTCATGATTGAATCTGCCTCCACCAGGCTCTCAGGCAGTATATTCCAGCTCCTAACCACTTGTTGTGTAAAATAGTTTTTCCTCATGTCTCCTTTGGTTCTGTGTTCTCAAATGGTAGTGGTGGGTGTTATATGATGGGCACTTACTGTGGATGATCAGAATATGTTCTGTGGTAATGTGTTCAGGTTTAATTCTTATGTATGGTATTTTAAATGTTGTTAACCAATTCATTTTAAACAATTGGAAACAGTGAACTAAGTGGCTTCATCTTTTATATCGTCCAACATGTTAAAAATAAGACTCAGATAAATTTCAGTGTCCCTGTGCTGGTGAAGGGAGGTATGTATTGTGTCAAGCACACAATGTTACCAGTTAGCTAATTCCTGTAAATATGAGGGCGAGAAAATTCAATACCAGGGGCTGATTTATAGACTTGAGTCACATTAAGGGGGTTTTTGTTGACGGATCCCTCCATTTCAAGTCAACATGTTGATTATCTAGCAGCCATTCTCATGAATCTGTGTGAGATAGCTCTATATGTGTATTGGAGCTTGACTCCTTTAAATCAGTTTTGTGAATGGTAGGTGCTGTGGGAAATACTCAGAAGGATTATTGATGACTGTATCATGCAGTTAGAGCAAATTTATCCACCTTTTAATCCTGAGAATTACACTGAGCATCTGTAAGAGTATTGATATTTCAGCTTGAACTTCCAACCCCTCCCTCTCGTACAACCTCTCCTGAGTCATTACTTAAGTTCTGAAATACGCTGCCCTGCATGAACTTCCTCCTTTTGACATCTTTGCCCCTTCCTCATTTTCTGCAGTGATCCCAAAACTGCAGCACTCATGTCTCCAGCTTTCCTGCTTTCAAGATCCAATCACCCATGTGCTGCTCCTTGATCTATCGAGTCTTCACTCCCACATTCTCATTAAACCTTGGTGCTGTCCTGCATTCCGAGAAATTGTCCTTTTTCATGTAGGTTTCTTAGTATGCAAATAAAGGTGCTAAATAAATGCAAACCGCTGCAATCTTTCCTTTTCACTGACTGCATTTTCTTCTGTAAAAGAAAGGGATTGAGTTTATTGAGTGTCTCGAGGATTGAGTTTATGGAGTGTCTCAGGATGTCCCCAAGTGCTTTACTGCCAAGGAGGGACTTCTGAAATGCTGTTGCAATGTAGGGCAGGCATTCCCGAAGCTTTTGCTTCTGTGCACCATCACCCACTCAGCCCCACAACCCGAGCGTTGTGTTACAAATGTGAGGTTTATAAGATTATTGTGTATTAGGGCTATATCTTCTAGTATCTCAGATTATCATAGTTTAGGACTGCACCTTTAAATGTAGGTTAAATGAAAAGGATCATGTGACCTATGTGGAGCGTGTCAGATATTAAACCTGAGTGGTTTAGTTGTTAAAGATCACAGGGAAAGTCGGATTGGGAATGGAGGGGCTGGGTATTTACCCTTGGAAACAGCTGTCATTATCCACAATGAGAAGACTAAGTCTCCTAAGACACAAAAGAAAGGTGTTATCAATATCAAGTTATAAGCAAGTGTGCTGAAACCTATCCCTTTTGGTTCTAAGATGGAAGGCAGTTACGATCAGAGACAGCTGATTGACATTTCTACTTGGATACAAAGCTAATAGGTTTCCTTTTGCCATGGAGAAGGGGAAAGAGGAAGCCGTTTTGAGATCAGGTTCCCGATAAACCCAGAAATATCATAGATGGGGGCAGTTACAGTTTTTGGTCTTGGGTGGTCTGCAGCCGACAGGGGTTTAGAGAGTGGAAAGAGAATTCAGCCAGGCTTGTGCCTTAAACAGAGAAAATGCTGATTCTATGGCCAGGATTTTATGCCCCCCCACCCAACAGCCTGACGGGATATTACGGTCCCACCAAATTGAATGGAGATTTAAATGGCTCGTCCCATCTGCCTGTGGGGTGGGGGAGACACAGTGCGGTGAGGCCATAAAATCTTGGCCTATCATTCACCACACGGTACACGGTGGGAGCTCACGCTCGGTTTGAAAATCAAGTTTGTAAGGAGTTAAAACGAGGCTGGATGGTTTGTCTAGTGGAGCCAGAGGGAGAGTCCCCAGGAAAAATCTCACTGTGGAAGATAGTGTTGGGAAAGGAAAAGAGCAGAACTAAGCCTCGGAGAACTATGAATCACTTTGGATTGGACCCAGCGGTCAGAACAGTTGTAAAAGTTTCATGGACCCCCTGATACACAGCACAAGTATTTGTCCTGTATAAAAATTAGTTATACACTAAAGCACATCTATTTATTACTATTTTAGTTTTAGTTAGTGTGAAACTTGTTGCTGGTGCTGAGCAACGATTCTGTCAAGCCTTGGAGGAAGCTTTAACAAGCATGCGATAATGTCATGGTCAATATTTTTCTTGGCTCCGTACTTTGTTTTTGTTGATGCCATTGTAGAAAATCCAGCTTCTCACAAGTAGGTTTACAATAGAGCTGAAGGAACTTACTTTGTGCAAAGGAGCCTTTTTATTACAATAAAATCCAGGAAATGAACTAGAAGCAGCAAGCGCATTTCTCGCGACAGACTTGTTTGATGCACACTCATTCGGGCTGGACTTCAATTCCAGGTCCACATCCTCCATTTCGGAATCAGAACGTTCCTCTTACATTAATACGAAACTTCAGCACGGTGGTGAAAGCCAGTGATTTGAACTAACAGCACCAGTAACACCAGGGGTGATGTCACATAAGGGAAATGGAGAAATAAACAGCCCATAAGACCATAAGACATAGGAGCAGAAATTAGGCCATTTGGCCCATCGATTCTGCTCTGCCATTCAATCATGGCTGATAAGTTTCTCAACCCCATTCTCCTGCCTTCTCCCCTGAGTGACTAAACACACCTGACCTCATTGCTGTAAATCCTACAGTGACAAAGGTGGCTCTTTCCCCCTCCCCCCACTTTCCTCCCCAACCCCTTCACAAACAGGCAGCAGTGTCTCAAAGGACACGAGTGTTCAGATCAGGCCAAGAAGCCTGTCAGAGAAACACATGGCATGAGGGAAATCACTTTCAGTTAAATTGGCTGTAAAGTGACTTTGTCAGCAAAGATTTTCTGAATGTATAAACAACATTTTATTGAGAAATGACTGCTGTGGGAGCAAGAAACAGCTCTTGCACTGGGCAACATCCCAGCATCATATCATGTGTCCGACTGGTATGGAATTTTAGCTGGCATTGATGGTGGTTCCACTACTGTGCCCTACTGAAACTGACACCAATAGCAAACCAGATAGCCACATGCTGCAGTGTTGGTGTGCTACCATGGACTGGTTGAAAAGGTGAGGGTCTCTACAGAGCTTCCTCAGCTACTGAGTGGCCAACTGGTGGAGACTTGGAGTTATAGCAAGATATTTTGACCCGTGAAGAAGGATGACTCACCAGAGGCCGCCTATCGTGCATTTCACCTTTTCTTTTGCAAAGTGGCAAAAGAGGCTTTCGCAGTTGCTTGTCTGCTCTTTCAGTTGGTGAATGGAATATGACACGAGGAGGTGCCTAAGTAGAGCAGAAGAAATGAATTAGAAGTGAAGGCAAAATACTGCTGATGCTGAAAGCCCAACTTGAAAAAGCTGGAAACACTTAGCGGGTCAGGGAGCATCTGTGGAGAGAGGAACAGTTATTGGTTGCACAGTTCGATAAGATCTGTGAGCAGTCATGAGTCACAAACTGCATGCTGCCTGTTTGTTTACATGTTTGGAGTGTTGAGTGACTGCATGCATGAGTGGTGGGTGCTATGTCATGACACATCAGCAAGAATTTAAGCCAGCTTGCATGACTGAAGAGGTACAGGCTGGCTTTAAAGAGAAGGTATATTTTGGATAGGACGGGTGCTGGAAGTCATTCTAAAAGTGAGTTTGACCTGCAAAAGACACAAGGATGCACAACATGACAGAGAGCAAGCTTGCGGATTTTCCGATGCTGCACTGGAGGCCTTGGTCGATGAGGTGCAGATGAAGATCAATGTCATCTTGAAGTGGATTATAATCTTAGCCCCTTTCTGGGACTATTCTGGATCAGGTGAACTCCTTGGATGATCACTCTCACTTAAGGTTGAGAAAGACACTTAAGTGAGTCTAAAGGAAAGGAACCACCAGAGAGTATTACTGTCTTCCAGATAGTCTTTTTAATAAGTTTTAGCTAGATTATAACAATCCAGGTATTATAAGGTTCAGACATCTCATCTCAACAATGTACCTCTACACTGAAGAGTATACAGAGATGGGTTTTCGAGTTTGGATACAGAAGGCTATATGAGAGAATATAGTTTCTAAATTATATGAAAGTTTATTAAAGAAAAGAACATGCAATTCAATTGATGGTAATCACAACATTGATAGCTCTGGGAAAAGAAAGCATAATCTTGTTTCTAATAGAGAATCCAAGTCTTAATGTTACAGAGAGATATTTAACACATCCTTCAATATTTAAAGTAGTATTTAACTTAAATCCCTGAGTAGAAAGCTACCAAGTCTAACAAGGTACCTCTATCTAAATTAAGGGGAGAACTATCATCACTACGCTGCAGCAGCTATGCCTTTACCTTGAGAGACACTGGAGTGAATCCAACAAATCAAGCCTCCTTTAAAGAGAAGGTATATTTTGGATAGGGCAGGTGCTGGAAGTCATTTTAAAAAGTGGCTCCAAAGTCCTACTGTGTGGTTCCAATATTTACCATAAAAAAACTGAACCAGCAGGAAGCTTGCTGAGCTCATGCTGGACAACTTCCTTTGTTTTCATCAACATCCTTAATTTTAATCAACATCCTTCAAACAAACAGGATACTGAGAAGTGCAGATAGTGGCCACCGCACTTAGTTTCCAGGATTCATTTGACAAATTATTTAGGTTCATCCTTAAGGTTATCCATTGTTAGATTTTAGTATCTTACAATTTATCAATGCCTAGCTGAGGTGATGTAGGGGTTAATTCCTGTTTTTACAGAATTGCCTTATGTTCGAGGGTATATCATATCTGTGCTACAGGATGTTGCTGTCCTTGAGCACACACTTATGCCCAGGCATGTTTATAAATTTCTAAACCTTTGTCTAGCAGATGAACTCTGCTGCTAATTTTTTATCCCTACTTCATAGGAGAATCATTCTTTTTAATCTTATAACTCCTTATTTAAAGCTGGGTTCTCTTATAAGTCTGCATTTATAGCTGCATTCCTTCACAATCTGTCCACGGTGCCGCAAGAAATTCAATGACCTCACATGATCAGTCAAGGTCAGTGAATGTATCTTCAAATGCCATGCCCCATCAATTGCACCACCAGCCTCTCACATTGCTCAATGCATCATACTCCCATCATTCACCAATGATCAATCTCTATCAATCAGGACATATAACTGATATTCACAGATATATGTCACCCTCACACACATAACACTGGTACAAGACTCACAAAGAACAAAGAAAAGTACAGTACAGGAACAGGCCCTTCGGCCCTCCAAGCCTGCATCAATCATATTGCCCGTCAACTAAAACATTTTGCACTTCCGGGGTCCGTATCCCTCTATTCCCATCCAATTCACGTCCTTGTCAAGCTGCCTCTTAAACACCAGTATCGTACCTACTTCCACCACCTCTTCTGGCAGCGAGTTCCAGACACTCACTACCCTCTGCATAAAAAACTTGCCCTGCACATCACCTTTATAGTTTTCTCCTCTCACCTTAAATCTATGTCCCCTAGTAATTGACTCTTCCACCCTGGGAAAAAGCTTTTGACTGTCTACTCTGTCCATGCCACTCATAATTTTGTAAACTTCTATCAAGTCGCCCCTCAATCTCCGTCGCTCTAGTGAGAACAATCCGAGTTTCTCCAACCTCTCCTCATAACTAATAACCTCCAGACCAGGCAGCATCTTGGTAAACCTCCTCTCCAATGCCTCCATATCCTTCTGGTAATGTGGTGACCAGAATTGCACGCAATATTCCAAGTGTGGCCGAACCAAGGTTCTATACAGCTGCACCATGACTTCCCAGCTTTTATACTCAGTACCCCTGCCAATGAAGGCAAGCATGCCATATGCCTCCCTGACTACCTTATCCACCTGCATTGCCATTTTCAGTGACCTGTGCATCCAGATCCCTCTGCCCGTCGATGCACTTAAGGGTTCTGCCATTTACTGTGTAATTCCTGCCTGTATTAGACCTTCCAAAATGCATTACCTCGCATTTGTCCGGATTAAACTCCATCTGCCATTTCTCCGCCCAAGTCTCCAACCGATCTATATCCCGTTGTATCCTTTGACAATCCACTTCACTATCTGCAACTCCTCCAACCTTGGTGTCATCTGCAAACTTACTAATTAGCCCAGTTACATTTTCCTCCAAATCATTTATGTATACTACAAACAGCAAAGGTCCCAGCACTGATCCCTGCGGAACTCCACCAGTCACAGCTCTCCATTCAGAAAAGCACCCTTCCACTGCTACCCTCTGTCTTCTATGACCAAGCCAATTCTGTATCCATCCTGCCAGCTCACCTCTAATCCCGTGCGACTTTACTTTCTGTACCAGTTTGCCATGAGGAACCTTGTCAAAGGCCTTACTGAAATCCATGTATATACCATCCACTACCCTTCCATCATCGATCATCTTTGTCACTTCCTCAAAAAACTCGATCAAGTTAGTGAGACACGACCTCCCCTTCACAAAACCATGTTGCCTCTCACTAATACGCCCATTTGGTTCCAAATGGTAGTAAATCCTGTCACGAAGAATCTTCTTCAATAATTTCCCTACCGCTGACGTAAGGCTCACCAGCCTGTAATTTCCTGGATTATCCCTGCTACCCTTCTTAAACAATGGAACAACATTGGCCATTCTCCAGTCCTCTGGGACCTCACCCGTAGCCAGTGAGGATAAAAAGATTTCTGTCAAGGCCCCAGCAATCTCCTCCCTTGCCTCCCTCAGTACTCTGGGGTAGATCCCATCTGGCCCTGGGGACTTATCCACCTTAATATTCTTCAAGACGCCTAACACCTCCTCCTTTTTGATCTCAACATGATCCAGGCTATCTACATACTCTTCCCTAGATAAATCGACCGCTAAGTCCTCCTCTTTGGTGAATACTGATGAGAAGTATTCATTTAGTTATCTCTCCCATTTCTTCTGGCTCCACATATAGATTCCCACCTCTGTCCCTGAGTGGGCCTACCCTTTCCCTGGCTACCCTTTTTCCCTTTACATATGTATAAAAGGCCTTGCGATTTTCCTTAATCTTGGTTGCCAGTGACTTTTCATGACCCCTTTTAGCCCTCCTGACTCCTTGCTTAAGTTTCTTCCTACTTTCTTTGTATTCTTCACGGGCTTTATCTGTTCCCAGCCTTCTAGCCCTTATGAATGCTTCCCTTTTCTTTTTGACCAATCTCACAATATCCTTTGTTATCCAAGGCTCCTGAAACTTGCCATGCTTATCCTTCATCCTAGCAGGAACATGCCGGTCCTGAATTCTTATCAACTGATGTTTGAAAGCTCCCCACATGTCAGTTGTTGATTTGCCCTCAAACATTCACCTCCAGTCTAGGTTCCTCAGTTCCTGCCTAATATTGTTATAATTAGCCTTCCCCCAATTAAGCACCTTAACCTGAGGACTCCTGTTATCCTTATCCACCAGTACCTTGAAACTTAATGAATTATGGTCACTTTTCCCGAAATGTTCTCCTACTGAAACTTCAACCACCTGGCTGGGTTCATTCCCTAATACCAGGTCCAGTATTGCCCCTTCCCTAGTTGGACTATCTACATATTGTCTCAGGAAGCTCTCTTGGATGCACCTTACAAATTCTGCACCATCCAAACCCCTAGCACTAAGTGATTCCCAATCAATATGGGGAAAGTTAAAATCACCCACCACAACAACGCTATTGCTCTTACATCTTTCCAAAATCTGCCTACATAATTGTTCCTCAATCTCCCGCCAGCAATTGGGAGGCCTATAGTAATCCCCCAATTTTATGACTGCACCCTTCCTATTCCGGAGCTCGACCCATATTGCCTTGCTGCATGAGCCCACTAAGATGTTCTCCTGTCGTACAACTGTGATATTCCCCTTAACCAGCAGTGCAACTCCCCCATCTCTTCTACATCCCTCTCTATCCTGCCTGAAACATCTAAATCCTGGAACATTTATCTGCCAATCTTGTCCATCCTTCAACCAAGTCTCTGTAATAGCAATAACATCATAGTCCCAAGTACTAATCCAAGCTCTAAACTCATCTGCCTTGCCTGTTATACTTCTCGCATTGAAACAAATGCATTTCAGACCCCCAGTCCCACTGTGTTCAGTAGTTTCTCCCTGCCTTAGTCCTACTGGCCATATTCACTGGTTCCCAGTCCTTTATTTCACCTGCTGACCTATTGCTCTGGTTCCCACCCCCCCTGCCATATTAGTTTAAATCCTCCTGAGTGACACTAGCAAACCTCGCAGCCAGGATATTGGTGCTCCTCTAGTTTAGATGCAACCCATCATTCTTGTACAGGTCCCAGCTGCCCCGGAAGAGATCCCAATGATCCAGATATCCAGAACCCTCCCTCCTACACCATCTGTTCAGCCACGTGTTCAGCTGCACTATCTTCCTATTTCTAGCCTCACTGGCACGTGGCACGGGGAGTAATCCTGAGATTACAACCCTAGAAGTCCTGTTTTTTAACTTTCTGCCTAACTCCCTGAACTCATGCTGCAGGACCTCGTCACTCTTCCTGCCTATGTCGTTAGTACCAATGTGTACCACGACCTCTGGCTGTTCTCCCTCCTCCTTCAGAATGTCCCTTACCCGATCAGAGACATCCTGGACCCTGGCACCAGGGAGGCAACATACTATCCTGGTGTTTCTTTCATGACTATCTGAGCCCCTGACTATAGAGTCCCCTATGACAATTGCTCTTCTGTGCTTTGATCCCCCCTTTCAGATTGTACACAGTGCCAGCTAGTCAACATGATAGCTACATCACCCAAACCGATTGCACTATGCTCAGTGACACACTTCCCTCTCCCTTTCAGGACAAGGGGGCACATAAACAGAGGCAGTAGCACTCAACTGGCAGGGGTCAGGCAGGGCCGTATGTCCTCACGCCCATGTAGGAGACAGTGCTGGTCGTTGTTGGAGTGGCCGTGGCCGAGGCTGTAGCCAATGACAGTATTGAAACCATTGATGATCGTGGTATTCTTATTACCTCATCCCCCTTCTCACATCCCACTTCTCCCTCATTCCATAACTACTTCTGATTCATTAGTTGCAGGTGGTGTAAGCATTCACCTTTTTTTTGCTTCCCCACCCGTCTCCTCTCTGCAATCCTACCCTTGTGCTTTTCTCTATTCAGGCACCACTGCCACCTAACCTGGTGGAAGTCAAAGGGGTAGAGTAATGGGAAGACAGTAATGATGATGAGGAAACACCATTACCCATTCCCGCACACTCTGCCACCAGTTCAGATACTGACACTGCACCTACTTTGGAGAGTATCTTTGAAGCAAGATCTGCATATGGTGAGACACCGTACACAAGTGGCCTGCAGACAGAACAAGGGAAAGAGGGTACACATGCATTCTGCTGTGGAGGATTCAGATAAAGGTTTCAATAGGGTGGCCTACAGGAGAAGGTTGATGGGTGTGAACAATCAAATGCTTGGTGGGTTTGGCATACTTGCCAGAAAGCCTGCTGTCAATGTCAAGGAGTCTGTTGTGGTCACTTTAACAAACGGACCAGATGAGTCTCAGGTACGGGTCACGATCGTTTATTTGAGCAATTGCAAGGAGAGCACCATCTCAATACAGCTTGAGACAGTACTCTGCTAAATTACAAGTGTTCAACATATTTATACATTATTGGTCACGTACAAGAACAGTTTCCAGATTCCAATCATGTCAACATATAGGTTTACATTAAACAGACATCTCTGGTAACAGTTACATGCATCGTATGTCCCTATTTTCCACACAGGCAGATACCTTCCTCCCTACCTAAACTAGGACCATCTGTTCTTCCCCCATCTGTTGAAGAGCACACTTAACCTTAGTTGTTATTGCCAATGCTCTGACTGCAGTCCAGCTCCCAAGGCCTTTCTGTTGTTTGCAGGCCCTAAGGCTGTGCAAGGTTCATCTAGTAACCTTTAACTGCCAGTGTGCTTGGTAGCCCTGGAGATTTTAAGTAATTCATTTCTTTTCGATAAATTCTCCCTTACCATAAATTCTTACTTACTTTCTTCCCCCTAACGGTCCCCCCTTTTGGCCCTTGGGCTAGCCCAAAGTAGCCAACTACAGTGGTACTGTCCGCCCTCTTTACGTAACTCCACCCATTGATACTGGCCAGGTATCCAGCTTTGACACGTAAAATGTACTGGTAGACCATCTGTATCATCTGGTCCTTTATTTTAAACCTTTTACTTGCCAAATTCTTTCTCCACCTGTTAAAATTTCCCCAGCCCCACCTTTTTTGTGACTTCCGGGTGTGATGAATCAAGTAGGTTAGATAGATAATCAATATCAGCTGAAGTATAACTAGGGCATGGGAGATAATCCGAATGCAGGATGTTTGAGCCCCAGTTCCACCACCACCATGTGGAGGAACCTATTTGTTCGATATCCTCCTTTAAGACTCTAACCTGTTGCTGCAGTGTACAGTAAGTTCTGTATACCTGTTGAGCCTGCCTCCGAATTGTGGTTAGGTGCTTGGGTAATAAGGGAATTTCATAGGAGAACTGGTTCAAATATTGTGTCAGGTTATCCTTAAGGCTTTCCTTGACCTGAATAGTAGTCATTCCTCTCTTGTATATTCGGCCAGTTCCACTTTCCCTAACCTTGCTGGCGCCTATGGGTGTAGGCACACTGAATGATTATGGATGGGGCACATCCGGTAGTTCCTGTACTGGATTCTTTCCTGCCACATAGTGGATACAATATCTCCCATTCCCTGCAAATGCAACGTGGGTCAGTTCTTTTGCAGCCCATATAGTTTCCATTGTACAGTTTGCTGCTGCTTTAAATCCACTTAGCTTCATCTGTCTCATATATTGAGTGTGCACATACTACTGCGGTGGCCTCTATCCTAAACTCTTCTAATGTGGTACTAACTATATTCCCTTCTATGTCTACTGCATTTGGTGGAATGTCATGATACCTAATATAGTAATTCTCCCGTATAACCCCAATATTTTCTACTCTATATAATGTCCTGCCGGGTGTTGACATAGGTATGACAGGTATTACAGGTAGTTCTGTCGAAGGGTCATGAGGACTCGAAACGTCAACTCTTTTCTTCTCCGCCGATGCTGCCAGACCTGCTGAGTTTTTCCAGGTAATTCTGTTTTTGTTTTTTTATTACTAATACAATGCCTATTAGCATATTACTGTCCACTATACATTCAACATTCATTCTACATATGCGTGTTAAACCTCTGAGCTGGCAACTGGTCAAGTCATGATCCTTGTGTCATGAAAAATTAAATAAATGCTCATCAGTTACCCTTAAAGGAACTACCCCTTCATTAATCTGTCTTAAATTCTCTCAGGCTTGTTCCAAGATCCATAGGTGCTGCTCGCTTCATCTGAAATATTTTTCCCTATTTCAATCAGTCTGTTGATAGTCCCCACATGATTTTCGAGCACGGTAGCCAGGCTTTGGATTAACCATGTCATGTCCTGGTCTGTATTTAATTGGATGTTATGAATTTCCTGTCCCCGATCTAAGATCTCCTTAAACTTAAAGCTCAGGGTCCGGTCCTTCTGGTCAACAGTTGCCAGGTTCTGAATTAACCACTGATGTCCTGTATTGAATATCGTAGTGGCATCATTTATCAGGTTGTGCTTAACTAGGTTCCTTCCCAATCCTGATCATATCCCACTGTTGAACTGAGATGCTGCAGTCATCAGCTGGCCCATTAGAGCTGAATATAGTGCTCGAATATGGGTGGAGCACCACTGGGGCGGGGCAATTCCGGATATATTCAAGACTCCGGGTACCAGCTCGTGGTGTACATTATCAAACAAAGCTTCTGATCAATCAGTACCAAACCATTCGTCGGTTCTGGATGCATAGTCGGACAAGGTGGGTCAGTCGGCGTGTTTTGAGGGACATCAATTATCCCTACTCAGACTGTGGAAGGTGGCTGGATAGTGGCAGACCTCCTACGCCCGATCTGAAGCAAACTCTTACTACAATTCGAAAGCACTTGTTCTCCTACTGTTACATTTATCATTCCCCGTTGCGTGTCGCATTCGGCACTATGCGTGCTGTACCAAAGTTCCCCCTGCGGTGCGGGATGAGCAGTGATGATCCCCGACCTTGTTGCCAGTACTGATACGCCCACGACCAGTATCGTAGATCCGTGGAGACATTAGCATCGGCTCCCGTTCTCCAGGTACCGCTTGGTCAATTGTCATGTATCTTTAACTGTGTATAATGCCTCCATTTACTTCCTGTTCTCATATCTACAAGTGCGCATGTATCACTTGTCATAGTTACCTCGTATGGTCTACGCCTGTTCACTCCAGGCTCACCTTGACCATCACCTTGTTCCCCACTTGGTCCATTGTTGCTCTTTGGATTTGCCTGTTTCCATATCCTTAATCACCCATCGGTCTTTGACTTCTTTCCTTAACTCATGCAATTGTTTACTTATTTCCCTCACATAGTCTCGCGTCCTTCCTTTTAGTGTCCCTACATCTCCCACTCCTACTATGGGCAGAATCTTCTGGCCGGCGTGCGGGTGGCGGAGTCCGCACACCAGCACTTAAAATGTTGCACGCTGACATCAGGCCTTCCTGCGCGGCTTCGATTATGATTATGTTTCAAACCGTAACCCGCCAGCACGGCTCTGCCTCCTCTTAACTGGGGTCTGGCCTTCCTGCGCGGCTTCGGTTATGGTTATGTTTCAAATCGTAACCCACCAGCATGGCTCTGCTTCCTCTTAACTGTGGTCTGTCCTAAGTCGTCCTCCTGATTTTTTGATACTCGGCTGGACTATTCTCGAATAGTCTTACTGCAATAACCACGGGTGGTAAATGATATATATTCACCCACTTTGCAGAGCCATCCCGAGGGTCCAATCTGAGTATCCTGCCGACTGTCAAACTATTGTGGTCACTTTAACAAACAGACCACAGGAGTCTCATGTACAGGTCACGATCATTTATTCGAGCAATTGCAAGGAGAGCACCATCTCAATACAGCTTGAGACAATGCTCTGCTAAACTACAAGAGTTCATCATATTTATACATTATTGGTCACGTACAAGAACAGTTTCCAGATTCCGATCTCGTCAACATATAGGTTTACATTAAACAGACATCTCTGGTAACAGGTACATGCATCATATGTCCCTATTTTTCAGCCAGGCAGAGACCTTCCCTCCTACCTAAACTAGGACCATCTGTTCTTACCCTATCTGTTGAAGAGCACACTTAATCTTAGTTGTTATTGCCAATGCTCTGACTGCAGTCTGGCTTCCAAGGCCTTTCTGTTGTTTGCAGGCTCTAAGGCTGTGCAAGTTTCACCTGGTAACCTTTAACTGCCACTGTGCTTGGTAGTCCTGGTTGCCTGGAGATTTTAAGTAATTCATTCCTTTTCAATAAATTCTCCCTTACCAGAAATTCTTACTTACTTTCTTCCCCTTAACAGAGTCTGACACCAACTTGGCACAGGGCTTTGCATGGGAGCTTGGAGCCCATCAGCTTGGAAGTGGTGGCCAATTTTGTATGTGAACCCATCAGTGGATCTGAAGAGCCTTTCATTGTGCTGCACTTCTGGGATTCTTTAACGTCACCACTGGGCCAGTCTTCTAGACACATTACCTCAAAATATCTTGCCAGCACAATAGAGTGTAGCAAGGATATCTCCCGTCTCGGCAAGTATTGATATATTCAGCTGGACACCGATTCCCTGAGGAGCTGCAGATAAGCTGGTCAGCAACTTTGAACCATGTTGAAAGCTTATGCTAAAAAACAAAAACAAACATCAGTTACAGCTTTGTAATTGAGAATGAAGAAGCCTTTGGGCAATTTACAAATCACGTCTAACTGTACATTGGTTTTTGATCATGGTTTATTGGCTTTTGACCAATGTGGATAAAATGAAGTACTCAGAAAGCCAGTGCGGTGAATTGCTCCTCTGAACCACTTTTCTGCTGCCTAGATTTTTGAGCTTATCAAAGTGAGCCATGTTACTTCGTAACACAATTAAACATTCACAGATTTCAGTACTCTCTGTCAGCATCAAGCACTCCAGGTCAGCTATAGCTGGATGCAAATTAAATCTCCCTGTCCCCTCCAAACATGGACTTTTCCCCAACCTTGCAGTTGAGTGCTTGGTGTAACGTGCTTCATTTCCCACATAATTTGGATGGACAAATTACCCCCTGCAGGGTTTGAAAGCAAAGATAACAAACATAATTTATAAAGAACCTTTGATGTTAAAATATAGGCCTCACTGGCAAGGTTACCATTTATTGCCCATCCATTATTTTTTTTCTCTTTCATGGGATGTGGGTGTCACTGGCAAGGACAGAATTTATTACCCATCATTAATTGCCATTCAGAAGGTGGTGGTGAGCTGCCTTCTTGACCCACTGCAGTCAATGTGGAATCGGTACAGTGACTGTGCTGGGAGTTCCAGGTTTTTGACTCAGTGACTTGAAGGAATGGCGATTTAGTTCCAAGCCAGAATGGTGGGCAGCTTGGGGAACTTGGCGATGTAGGTGTTCCTGTGCATCTGCTGCCCTTGTCCTTCTGAGCGGTAGACTTTGCAGTTTTGGAAGTTGCTGTCAGAGGCAGCTTTCCGAGTTCCTGCAGTGCATCTTTTATATGGTACACACTGCTGTCACTGTGCATTGGTGGTGGAGGGAGTGAATATTGAAGGTGGTGGATGGGGTTCCGATCAAGCAGGCTGCTTTGACTTGGATGGTGTCAAGCTTCCTGAGTGTTGTTGGAGCCACACTCATCCAGACAAGTCATCACACTCCTGTCTTGCGCCTTGTAGATGGTGGACAGACTTTCAGTGGCTAGGAGGTAAGTTACTCGCCGCAGAATTCCCAGCCTCTAACCTGCTCTTGTCGCCACGGTATTTATGTGGTTGGTCCAGTTCAGTTTCTGGCCAATGTAACCCGCAGGATGTTGATAGAGGGAAATTCAGCGATAGTAATGCTGTTGAATGTCAAAGGAAGATGGTTCGGTTCTCTGTTATTGGACTTGGTCATTGCCTAGCACTTTTGTGGCATGGATGTGCTGGGAAGGTTGTGGGTCCTCTTATTTATAATGATTTGATACAACTGAATGGCTTGCTAGACCACTTCAGGGGGCAATCAAGAGTCAACCACATTGATATGGGAGTAGAGTTACAAACAGGCCAGACTGGGTGAGGATGCCAGGTTTCTTTCCCTAAAAGACTTTAGTGACTTAGTTGGTTTTTGATGGCAATTGGAACTTTTAAAAATTAATTCCAGATTTTGTAAACTGAATTCAAACTCTCAAACTTCCATGGTGGGATTTCAACTCATGCACTCTGGATTATTGTACCAGCAAATTAATCACTGCATAACCATATCCATGAGAAGGAAACGGATGCTGAAAATTTGGTAAAAATGGTAGGTTTTGAGAAGGTTTTTGAAGTTGGAGGGAGAATTGAAAGTTGAGGGGGTTTAGGGGGAGAATTCCAGAGAGGAGGGCTGAAACGACACCTTTGTGATAATTCTCGGGGCATTTTTTTCTTCAAGGCTCTGGATGGATTTGTAGTTAAAGACTTCTACATTCAATGCGTTTGGATGTGAGGGAGCTGACTTTTGAACACGGTGGAGTTTTTGAAGGTGGACGATGGGAGGCTTGTATGGAGAAAGTTGGGAAGAAAACCCTGGATAAGGCATTTTCTCCAAATGTGCATTTCAGCTAGGTGGTGGGTGCTGCAAATCTCCTTTCAAGGGGTTGGGGGTGGTGTGTAGCAGGGAGAAACTGGAGAAAGCCGTTTCCAAACTTATAACCCTCCCAGGTTATCGGGGAGTTGGTGGCGCAGTGGTAATGCCACTGAACTAGTAATCCAGAGGCCCAAGCTAATACTCTGAGGACTTGGGTTCAAATCCCACCATGGCAGCTGGTGGAATTTAAATTCAATTAATGACCCTGGATTGTAAAACTAGTTTCGGTAATGGTGACCATGACAACAATCATCATTTGTTGCAAAAACCCATATGTCCTTTAGGGAATGTGACGGAACAGAACCTAGCCCTGTATGTTTTCATAAAAAGATATCCTTATTGCTATTTCTTATTTTAAACTGGACTTTTCGCCTGAACAAAGGCCAGTGAGATGGCTGACCCTCTGGCTGTGAGGTATCATCTGTGAGTCTCCAGAACAAAAGAATTCACTTCTCTAGTTTCAAGAATGTCATACCTCATTATCTCTAAGGAGGTTCTACCAGACCACCTAGGGACTGCACAGCCAACTTCAAAGCCAGAAGGCTTTGAAAAACCATGCTTGCTGGTGTAGTCTAAAAGTCGATGAAGATAATGACTTCCCAAACACCAGACCCTCAGCAAATGTCCCCTTAAACCAGCTTATATTTCACCCCTTTCCTATTTCTAATTAGTTCTGTTGAAGGGTCATGAGGACTCGAAACGTCAACTTTGTTCTGCTCCGCCCATGCTGCCAGACCTGCTGAGTTTTTCCAGGTATTTCTGTTTTTGCCTCAGCAAATAGCACCTCTTTCAACCCATAATGGCTGAGACGTTATCAGCCTGGAGAGAACAGCCAATTTCCAGACAGTGGATAAACCACTTATGTTGAAGAAGTTGTGGAGAGGTAAGGTCATATTCCCTAAGATTCCGGTTTGTTGAACAGGTTAATATTGCGGGCTCTCCTTTTCACGGTTTTTGAATGTGTGCAATAAACTAACCTTCAGAGTTAATCCTATCTCGAGTTTGCTGTGAAGTTACTATTGGAAATTGGATCACCTAAAAACCAAGGGGCTGGGAAATAGACTGCTGCTTATTTAAAAAAAAAGGCAGCTCAGTTCTGTGGAAGGGTCATGAAGACTCGAAACGTCAACTCTTTTCTTCTCCGCTGATGCTGCCAGACCTGCTGAGTTTTTCCAGGTAATTCTGTTTTTGTTTTAGCTCAAAACACCTTCTGTTTACAGAAGAGTGGTGAGAGGAAAAATCAGTACTGTTTGAACTGACCCCCTTTTGTAACAGGAAGGAAATCTGCAATCCTTGGCTGGTCTGGCATACATATGACTCTAAGCTCACAGCAATGTGATTGACTCTTAACTGCCCCTGAAATAGCCCAGCAAGCCACTCAGTTCAAGGGCAATTAGGGATTGGCAACAAATGCTGACCTTGCCAGCGACGCTCCATATCCCATGAAAGAATAAACAAAAACAAACACCAATTTCACGTGGAAATATTGTACACCTTGCAAGCAGAGGTGGGTGATGTTCGGGGTTATGATGCAATGATGTGAAGGGACTTTTTTTTAAGGGAAAGTCTCATCATTCAGGCCCATGAGCGGTCTGCTGCTACAAAGTTAGTGATGGAACAGATGTGGCAGCATCGCTGCGTGTGATTTCCCAATCTGTGATGGGTCTGAGTGGTGAAACTGGATGGTGAGCCTCCCTTTTGTGCAGGATTTGACTCCTTCAGAGTTGATTGTACATGATTCATAGCATTGTTTAATGTGATGTATAACAGACTTTCTCAGCTTTGATTCGAATGTGTGCTCCTTACTGTATATAACGAACATTTGATGATTAAGATTAGAAGTGTGAAAAGCAAGCATGAAAAGGATACATCTGTAGCTTGCTGTATACTTTGATGCTGCCAGAAGTTAAGTCAGAGCATTGATCCTAAAATAGGTGCTTCTGTACGACCATTGCTGCATTTTCTCAGGCTTCTCGCAAAGGGAGCTGTAATTTTAAAAGTGCACCAAAATCCAATGGTCACATTTTCTTTTACTGTATAAGAAAAAAACACCGATACTAAATAGAAATATACTCGTTAAGTATGGACACATTGTGAGACTTCTGTGATTTGGTGCAGATCCCGTGTTGGGGCTTGACTTGACAACTTGAAAAAGGTAAATTCACAAGTGAGTTGGCGCCACAAGTGTGATATTACTGATATCCTGCTGGCATTAATAATAACTTCTGTTTATGCAAAATCTGAAGGATTTAGTCTGGTGAGAAATTAGGTAAAGTCAATTAAGTAAATGGGTGAAAATAATTGATACTTAATGTCGTCCTGAACCTCATTAGAATTATGTTGCAAGGTAGTTCAAAGAAGAGTGAGTGCTCACCACTGTATTCCCCTATGGACTTAGAATACTTATAATTTAGTGTTCATTTCTCTCATTGATATGTGACATGGGTTTAAAATGTTTACACGCCGAAGATTCTTTAGCCTTATTGATGTGTGGCACAAGTTTGTTCTTGGTCAATTAATGTGTGATGAGAGTTTAGATTCTTATGTGAACATTATTCGTCTGTATTTACAAGTCAAAGGTTTAGAATGCATTGCTATGTCATGCAGGTTTACAATTTTTTTTTTGTTTTAAAAAGCTCTTTGATTGTGGAAGGGCACACAGTGACAATCGTGGAAATTTCACGTTTCTCATGTGTCACTGCAGACTCGATGAGCCGAAGGGCCTCTTCTGCACTGTGTGATTCTGTGAAAAGCAAAATACTGCGGATGCTGGAAATCTGAAATAAAAAACAAAATGCTGGAAATACTCGGCAGGTCTGGCAGCATCTGTAGAGAGAGAAACAGAGTTAATGTTTCAAGTCAAGTATGATTCTTCAGAACAAAAGGAAGGTAGAAATGTGATAGGTTATGCCTTTGAAAGGGAGAGGAAGAACATCCTGGTTCTGTGGCAGCATGCTTGATGCTTGCCTCGGTGAGTCAAGTGTAAAGTGTTCAGGCCCCACCCCAGGAAATTGAGCGCAATGTCTAGGCCGAAAATTCAGTGCAGTTCTTAGGGAGTGCGGCAGTGTTGGAGGTGCCATCTTTTAGTTCAAATGTTATATTGTAGCATCTGCTTGAATGGACATAAAAACATTCCACAGCAGTCTTCAAAGAATAAGAAGGGAGTTAACACAGTGTCTTGGCCTGTATTTATTGCTCAACCAACACCAAAGAAAATAATTCTCTGGTCAGTTTTCTCATTGTTCCTTCCAGAAACTTAAAATTTTCAAGTTGGCTGCTGCCTAACAGCAGTGACCACACTTGAAAAGTAATCCATTGGCTCTGATTTATGTGGGACATCCTGAGGATGTGAAAGGTATATAGATGTGAATTTGTTCCCAGTTTACCTGAATGCACTATTAATGGATCCCTAGGTGCTCTTCAAGAATTTTAATCATAACGTAGTTACTGAAAGATAAACTATTAAATAATTCATTGGGATATAGACTGCTGAATACATCAGTGATGCAAGCTTGCCTCCCATTTGCTTAAGTCAACAGAACTTAGCATTAATTTCTTCTGAGCCACCTCACTCAATACAATCGCAATTAATATTCTAAAACTAGTATATTTTAATAACCAGCTTGCATTGGTCTTGTTTTCCCCGAAACTAGTATTTTAAATGGACAAAAATGAAGGAACAAGCTGAAAATAGCAAAATATTAAAGCAGTTTAATTTTTTTTACACATTAATTCTTTGTCGTGGGATATCTGTGTTTATATGTTAATGGGTGAGATTTGAACCTCTGGATGCAAAAACCATCCAAGTTTAGGCCAAAATGTGGTCATTTCATGAGGTGTCAAACTTTAAGATGAAGCATTCTGTGTGTATTTTTAAGTACCATCGATGTTGGGCAGTGGAAGTTGCAAAAGAAAGGAAGGCTTTTAAAAATTATTTCACAGAACCTGGGCGTCGCTGGCTGGGCCAGCATTTATTGCCCTTCCTTAATTGCCCTTGAGGAGGTGGCGGTGAGCCACCTTCTTGAGCCGCTGCAGTCCCTGTGGTGTAGATACACCCACAGTGCTGTTAGGGAGGGAGTTCCAGGATTTTGATCCAGTAACAGTGAAGGAACAGCGACATATTTCCAAGTCAGGGTGGTGTGTGGCTTGGAGGGGGAACGTCCAGGTGGTGGTGTCCCCATGTGTCTGCTAACCGCATCCATCAAGATGTCACGAAATGCTTACAACTAATGAAGCATTGTTATAATCTGGAAATGCGGTGGTCAATTGGTGCACAGCAAGCTTCCACAACAGCAATGTGATAATGATCAGATAATCTGTTTTAGTGATGTTGGTTGGGGGATAAATATTGGCCAGGATACCTCTTCGAATAGTGCCATGGAATATTTCATCTCCACTTGATAGTGGGAATGATGCCTTGGCTTGATATCTCATCCCAAGAATTTACAGAATTTGCAGCACAGAAACAGCCCCACAGATCTCTACATTTCACACGTATCTGCTCTCACCCTACTTCGCCTTGCCCTGTCAACATGTCCTTTTATTCCTTTGCCCCTCATGTATTCATCTAGCTTCCTCTTAAATGGATCTGCCTTGACTTCTCCATGTGATAGTGAGTTTCACATTTGTTGTTGCATGAAGTTGCTTAGACAATTAGCATAGATCAGCATTGTGTAGTAATTGTACTGGTGTTATTCATGCAGTAGTTTCTGTAAAGTTGCGTTTGTGTTAATGCTACAGTGGAATTGCAGTTACAGCCAGAAACGGCACTCTTGACTCGCGGAATACCTGTGAGCAGCATTGTGAGATGTCTATTAGTTGCTCTTTCAATATTTGTGAATTTACTTAAAGAAAATTGCAAAAAGTGCATACATATTTGAGAAGGATATGCAGGGCCATGGAGAAAGAAGAGGGGCATGGGTTGAATTGAATTGCTGTTTCAAAGAGCTGGTATAGGCACGATGGGCTGAAGAGCTGCCTTTTGTGCAGTAGGATTTGATAGTTCTATGAGTGCAAATCCTTCTGTACAAAATATTTATTCTACTGTGGGCTGGGGAAATGGCATCTCCTGTAAGTCTAATATTAAACAATTATTCGTTCTGGTTAATTGTGAAAATTAGTAATTATTGTCTGTGCTTAAGAAATGAAATCAATTTAAGTGCTTTGGTTCTGTCACTTTATAGACTGGATACCTACAACAGTATTGTTCTTTTCAGTCTGCTCATGTTTCATGACTGCAACATTACTGCTTTTTTAAAGCAATCTTGTTAGCTTTATGTGATTTGAAAATTCCCATTCTTGTGTTTTAAATCCCTTCATGGCCTCACCCCTTTCTATTTCCATAATCACTTCCAGTCCTACAACCTCCCAGAATCCCTGTGTTCCTAAAATTCATCTGCGTCTCCACCTGTCCTCTTTTTAGATGCTTCTTAAAACTACCTCTTTGACCAATCTTTTGGTCACCTGTCCTAATATCTCTTAATGTGGCTCAGCGTCAAATATTGTTTCATCACACTCCTGTGAAGGACCCTTGGAATGTTTTGCTATGTTAAAGGCACTATATAAATGCAAGTTGTTATTGTAGATGAGGAGATTCAATTTCCAACAGTACTCTTGGCCCTTAGGGAAGAGGCATGGGAACTTTCTTTTGCATCTGGTAGGACATCATAATCTGCAGAACAGGACAACACTTTAGCAGCATTGCTGTCAGCACTACTGGGAAGCAGGGTGTTGGTTTTAAGATGATTGAACTGCTAGGACAACAAAGACTTTTCAATGAAAGACTAATTCAAAAGAAACGACTGAAGAGAATTGACCTTTGGACCCTCTGGGACTAGAAGAGAAGATTCAGGACACTCTCTGAGGAACTTGCTTCTTCCTCAAAGGACTCTGGGAAGAAGCTCCAGAAGAGGAATGATCTTCAATTCCAGGAAAGACTGTCACAGCTGTATTATCCACAGCCGCATCATAGACTGAAAGGCATTGAATATCCGATTTCAATAAACTTGGACAATGAGGGGAAAAAAACTGACAAAATTCCTGTGAGATTGTCAGGAAAGAAGAAATGATTTCCCAATGATTTTTCAGGAGGATCGTCTATTTTCTGTAGGCAGTGGTAAGAGAGCCATGCTTATTTCCGTATGGGCAATGGGAAGAATTTCTGAGAATATGGAGTCAAGACAGCCTCATCTTCTGCATGGAGAGGCATTTCCTGTGGGTGGTCAGCTTGGTAACAATATTGCTGTGCAGGATTCTGCAGCTTCAGAAGTGCTAAAGATTCTGCCACAGCTTCTGTGCTGACCTCCAGCTCTGAGGGAAGATGACTTTCAACTGTGACTGACGTGTGGCTGTCAATTGACTTTCACCCTGGTAAGGTACCAGCTCTTTAGCAGCGTGATCCTCTATGGACCCTGACCTGGACTCAGGCAAGGTGTTCTCTGTGAAGACTCTTCATGAACAACAGGTGATAAAGTAGGCAATACTTTGGTAGGTTCAGTGGAGCAAAGATCTGAATGCTGCTCAGCCACTAAAAGCACACAGCTGATTCTTCGATAAAGACAACTGAAACTTCACCAAAGTGCATCTAACAATGGGAAAGATAAATCATTCTCAAGGATCTCTGCATTGCAGGGGTCTGGTTCAAGTTCCAATCCAATCAAATTCTCTCTACCTCTCTCTCTCTCTCCCTCTATCTCTCTCTATCCCTCTCTCTCCCTCTATCTCTCTCTCTCTCTATACACATTATTGACTAACTAACTATCACTGGTACATCATCATCTACATTATACATTAGCTTATCGCAGAGGTTAACCCCTCTATACTACATCTAAGACAAATGACATCCTGGGAAGCTTTCTGGTTGCTCATTTTATCTCTCAAACATCTGAATAATGTCTTTTTCACAAGTTGCCTGAATTGTGCTACCTTTGTGCAGATGTATAAATGAGAAATCTCTAATCACCAACTTTATATGATGGTAAGCATTAATATAAATGAGCGAAAGCAAGGGATCAAGTATTAAGTCCTGTGGAACCCCACTGGTAACAGTCTCCCAGTCGCAAAAACACCTATCAGTTATTACCCTTTGCCTCCTGCCACTGAGCTAATTTTGGATCCACTATCCCTTGAATCCTAAGGGATTTTACCTCTTTGACCAGTCTGCCACATGGGTCCTCATCTAAAGCCTTGCTAAGATCCATGTAGACCACATCCACTGCACTGCCCTCATCAACCCTACCTGGCACTTAAAAAAAAATGCAATCACAGGGGTATTGGCATTCAACTCTAGATAACTCTGTAAAACCAATGATTTAACAGTGGGATAGCTAGACAAGCACAGAAGTGGCCTACCAGTTTTGCGCTGGAAGTCTTTAATCTCTCCACCATTAGACAGTGGAATTTTTGAAATTACTGTCCAATGTTTTTAACTCGGTGAGTTGTACTGATCTGGAATGCACTGCCTGAAAGGCTTTCAAAAGCAAATTCAATAGTAACTTTCAAAAGGGACTAACTGGTGGCTTGCTTAAAAAAGAAATACTTGCATCGCTATGGGGAAAGAACCGAGCGGGGGGAGCTAATTGTTGCCTCTTTCACAGAGCCGGCACAGGCATGGTGGGCAGTTTTACTTTGGTGAAGGAGTACAGGTGAGACATGGAACAGCATGTGTGCCTTGAATAGGATGTCAGTGGACACTACAAATTAAAGAGGAGAAACAGAGGTGGAGCCAGGAAGCTTCTGCTTTACGAACGTGGTCCCAGACTGCTTGGTGAGTGGGTTGGAGTATCACATGACTTCCACAGGGTTAGCACGAACACTGTCAGGCATTCCCTGACATCCTTCTAGCATTTAATTGACTAATTATTTTGCTGTTGAAATTTCAATAGTCGTTTGGTAGTACAGAACTTGAGCATTTCTGAAAAAAGACATTTTGTCAAAGGTTTTTGATTTGCACTCATCAGGACAATCACAAGAATGCCAATGTCATGGGAAGCAACAACTTTATAGAAGAGAGCGAGAGGAGATGAGTACTGATTGGTTGGCAAGTGGACACTGGTAGAGGCATTGCTGTGGAGAATGCACCAGTTAATGGTGACTGACAGTTAACTGCCAAGCATTGTTTGAAATTTTAAACCAGGCAGCTTGACTCTGGTTAAGGCATTTCCCTGAGGAATGAAAACCAACGGGTGGCTATTATCTTAATCTATTTAGATAAAAAAGGTGCAATGTGTGTACATGTTCTTTCTGTCTGCAAAGAACAGGGCCCTGTGTGTTAATGTATGTAGCTTCCAGTACATGCACACGTACCATACTGTGAGCCCGAGTGACAATCTTAAATGAGTTGTCAGCGTAAGTTTTAGCACACTGAGGATTATTTAGCAAATGTTGTCCAACTGTGGAATCACATCTAACATTGGACACTTTTTTGCAAGCACGGGCTGGTTGGGTATGGTCTGTACCTTGCCCTTTGCAAACAGCAGAAGAGACATGCTGTTTGATATGATCGACCAGTCTTTTGGATGTATGACCTACATATCTAGCATCACATTGCCAGCCCCATAAAGATCTTAAGCTTTGCTTTACAATTCATAGAGAGAGACAAGAATGAAAGAATTGATGAGGGTTACAACCTCTAACCAGAGGAAATGTGCATCTTTTATTTCTCAGTAGGACTGTTGTTCAGATATGAAAACTGATCCAAACGCAATAAAGCTTATTTGAAACTGAACCTTATACCATCACTGAAACCCTCAACCATGGCCCTTATCAACACTCGACTTCTTCAATGCCCTCCTTGCCAGCCTCCTGATCCCCACCCCGCATGATATTCATCTGATCCAGATGTGCTTGCATCCTTGTTTTTACTCAAGTTCAACTCGCCAATCTCCATGAGCTCACTGTTCAATACACCAGGCATGAAAAATGTCCTTTTCCCTAACTCTTCCAACTTGGAGTTGCTGGTCCCCTGACTTTTTTATATTCGTTGATAGGATGTGGGCATATCTGGCTAGGCTAACATATATTGTCCATCCTTAATTGCCTTGTTCAGAGGGCATTTAAGAGTCAAACACATTGCTGTGGGTCTGGAGTCACATCTAAGGGCAGCAGAGGACATTAGTGAACCAGATGGGTTTTTATGATAATTGGCAATGGTTTGCGGTTGTCATTAGAGTTTTCATTCCAGATTTTAATTAAATTCAAATTGCACCATCTGCCGTGGTGGGATTCGAATCCGGGTCCTCAGAGCATTATGCTGGGTTTCTGGAACACTAGTCTAGTGACGATACCACTGTGCCACTACCTCCCCTCACTCACAGGATTCTCGATGGCACGAGTGTTGTTGAAAAGATGTCCTGATGATGTGACTCTATTGAGTTCTGATCCAATTGATAATCTGTATTTTAAAAGGTACCCTGGCCTTTTGTGCAGTCCTCCTTCCTCCTGCTCCTTCTATACCCATCCCCACAGCCAATTGGCTTGCCTAAGATTGTATTTTCTGAAAACTGCTGAGAAAAATCATGGAGGAGCTGAATAGAAAGATGGGTAATAGATCTCTTCGTGTCATGTTGCTGCTCTTTCCTTTGCCACTATTCCATGCAGGTTTTGGTTCAAGAATTGAAGACCTTCAGTTCTTCAGGACTACTTGGTTCTGGTGGTAGGGGGCATTCTAGGAGATGGTTCATTGTTTGGGATGCCTCTCCACAGTCACAGTCGACAGAATTCGTTTGGCTGAATCTCCACTTCTGCATTAGGGCCTTTCAGTGGCTGACACCAGTCCTGAGGTGATTGAGACACAGCCAAGTAAGCCATTTTTCACTGGCTGCTGGTGGGAGGGACTCCTCTGTCATTAGACAATTCTTGTGTCTTTATCTGTAAATGTCTTGACCATTCAGCAAGTTGGCAGCTGTGGGAGTTATAGTGGAGGGGCTGGGTAGTATGTAAAAAGTTGTCCCTTGACATGAGCCCCTTTGTTGCTGGCTCATTATAGAAGAGTGAATGACAAGGGTCACTGGTCTGCTTTGTCCATTTTGGTTATAGAGCCATAGATAGGATCTATCCTCAGCCAATACTACTTATGCCTCATAGACTTGTAGGTCTAGAGAGCTGCCTTAAGAGAGGGATGTGCACAGCAGCTGGAAACAGAACAAAGGGAATCAGACAACTTAGGCACTCGTGGTCACCTAGTTGTAAAGGATTAGGATAATACCTGTCCTTTTGTATTTATTGCCTTGTTACTGCAAGTAATGAATTGTATTTGCCTTTTAAGATTTCTGGTTGATACTGTTTTAGTTGTCCCATTGAATTGGTTTACATTGGTTGAAACTGCTTTGTTTTGTTACTTTGGTCCCCACTTTTAAAAGCCTTCTTCAAAATCTACCTTTTCAATCATGCCAATGACCACCTTACTTGTTCCATGTGAGACGCCTTTGGCCAACTTTATCATGTTAAAACTGCCATTTTAAAAAAAACTAATCAATTAATGTTTTCAGAGTAGACCTTACTTTAGCTCTTTTTTAAACAACTGGATTGGTGCTGGTTACCCTGTAATTAACTGTCCATTCTTTCTTTCTTGTCTCCCAGTCATGATGTTAGAATCGTTCGTGCCTTTGTGTGAGCACCATACATGATCAATGAGATGGAGTCTGGTATTAAGGATGATAATTGCCACACAACTGGGCCTGAACCTGAATCAAGTACCCAAATGTGTGCATGTCCATGTTACTTTTTGGATGTGTCATTAAAAATCAACATATATGTTGGAAGCATATGAAGGCTGGGATTTAATCATGAGGTTCAGATACATCATTCATAATTCACGCTTCACTCTTTTGTCTGATTAAAATCCGCAAACCCATTTATTAGACACAAAAAAGCTGCACCTTTTCACTAACTTTCTCTTCTGCTGTACTCACTGTTGAGGCAGCTATGCCCATTTTCATGCATGAGTCAAACTTGGATCATAGAATGCTACAGCACAGAAGGAGCAGAATGTGCTGCACCACAGACACCAAATGATGCAGCACATTTGGCCTATTGTGTCTGTGCTGGATCTCTGTAAGAGCTACTTAGCTAGTTCTGTTCCCCTGTCTTTTCTCTGGAGCCCTGACATTGAGTGTCAGTGGAATATTTGACTGCAGGGGTGAGGTAGCCAAGTCCCAATCTGTCCTGAGCTTGCATCCTTCCACTGGAGTGTCCTTGGTCTTTATCACTTACACACATCATCTCTCTTGCACACAAGAATAACCTCACAAAAGTAACCAGGTTCCTTAGAAAAGTGACGGGCTGGAAACGACCATCTGGTCTATCAAGCCTGCCTCACATTATGATAACCAGATCATCATAAACAAGCGTGTCGTCCATCTCCCTCATCTTCCACCCATACTCATGTAATCTCCTGGAGGCAAAAATCATTTACTTAAGCACACCCTCTCAGAAAATTCCTCTCTGACCCCCAGCACCAATCCAGAAGATCATACGGATCAAGTATTATCTGTAAAACTCTTACCTTCTATATGATGCTTCCAGGTCCATCTCCCCCTTGAAGGTGTACAGGTATTCAGCACCCATCGCAACAGACGGCAATGTAATCCAGAGGATTGCTTCTCTCTGCTAAAGAACAACCACCCAGCATCTGGCCTATTCTTACTCTAACAATGTTTAAGCTCATATGCAAGGGAGAAAGATACCTGGAATTGATTAATGATCAATACTGGAGATCTTAAGTAACAGCAAAAAAATGCTAAAAACGCAGAGTGTGTAGGAGCTGGAAGGTCAAAGAGAGGCTATCGGATTGGCTGGAAATCTTCATCAGAACAGTTTTCATGTGAACTGAACCTATTTCTTTCCAGCAGATACCTACTGACCTGTTGTGCACTTTCAGCATGTCCCACGTTTATGGCATTTTAATATTTTGCTTTGTTGGGGGAACATGTCTAGGCTTTGAAATGAATCTAGAACCATGAATATTTACTGCTCTGTTTCGTCCCTTGGGCCCCCTCTGGTACCTTCACTGCTCACCTTCACATCCAGAGAACAACTGTATTGCATTTGAGTCACTGCTGCTCCTATTTACTCAGTGAAGTTAACGGAATTCATATTGCCATAAGCTCTCTTCCAAACAACAATAATAAAATGAAAACCCCTTGAGGCATTCGTAAGGTCAGTAAGGGGTGTCAAAGTATTTTATAATGGGAGAAAGGTCAAAAGTCTCAAAACCATTCCCCCCAATCATGACTGTTTGTGTATTCCTACCTGTGTCCCCCCTCTTTGCAAAATGCTTGGCGATGTCTTTTTGTGTGTGGGGTGTGATGTGGAAAATATTCCAGTGCACGAAGCAAAGGGCAGTGTGGGCAGAACCCAGTGGCTTTGCTGAACCATCTGACTTATGGCTGGTGAATGTGGCTACTCAGTCCCGAATAAAGGGGGCACATTTAGTATTCATCATTGTTAACATAGAAAATAAGCAAATGAAGAGTGCAACGCTAAATGAGTTTGCTTTCTAGCCTGACCTTGCATGTAACTGTTGTGCGATGAATGTGCTTTAGAAAAACACAAGGGCACAGGGTTCCATCATTACATGAATATTTAATTTCAGCAGTACTGGAGGTGGGTGGGATTGTAATTTCTAAAATCTTTGCCTACAATTAGTAGTCACCTCCTAATTAAGTCATTACATCGTATTACTGGGTGACATGAGGGAGGTCAAGGCATTCTCACCACTTTACAGCCACCATGTATTCAACATCCATGGATTTGCAGTACAGTATTTATTGTTCAATTGTTTGGTGTTTGATCATGTGTGTCTGTTAGCTTTTCTCTGTTCTGTGTGCTGTTAGTCAAGGCTAGGTATGGTTACTGCGAAAGAGGAACTAAACTAAAGCAAGGAGCAGGAAGCGAGAGAGAGCAGATGTTTTAAAAGCACCGTAAATAAAGTTCCTGTTTTGACATATAAACTGGTGTGTCATCTCTGCATATCTCCAAGGCATAAACACAACATGCAAGTCTTGGATTTTGAGCAACTAGCCTCTAGAGTCATCAGAAACTTGCCAGCTGGTCCGTGCTGCCTCTGTTGATGTGTGACACTTGTGTATCTTCCTATGAAGCTGTGGTTTCTTTTTAACTTATCCTTGGCATCACTGGCAAAGCCAGCATTTATTGCACGTTCCTAATTGTCCTTGAGAAGGTGGTCATATTGTTGAATGATTACAGTGAAGAGTTCAGTTAAAAGCCAACTACACTGATGGCCTGGAATCATGCGTAGACCAGACTGAGTAAGCACGGCTGATTTCTTCCCTGAAAGGTTTTTAGGACAATCTGGCAGTTTCATAATTAATACTAACTGAGACTAGCATTTAATTCCAGGTTTATTTAAATAATTAAATTTAAATTCTCCCAGCTGTGATGTGGGATATGAACTCATGCTTCTGGAACATTAGTCCAGGCCATTGGATTACTCATCGAGTAGCAGTACCACTACACTACTGTCCACAAATATGTATTTGAATTGCAGACATTCAACAGGACTTGATTAAAGTTATATTCCAACGAGAGAGAGAGAGAAGATAAATTGATGCACATTGCAACCCTTGAAATATTTGAACTGCAGAATTCATTTTCCAATCAAACATTTCTCATGTTAAAATATGTTTACATTTGTCCTACAAGGAACTCGCTTGCAGAAATTTCAGGCCTACAAGCTGGTCTCCTGTGGCATTGCTTACAGTTTGCTTTATCAGAGATTCCCAAAGTTTTTCCTTTTAGCCAAGCCCCCCTTTGGAAATTTATGTCCCAGGCACCCTCCGTCATCCCCCATTAGGGTGATTGGATCTTTTAACCATGGCATGGGCATTAAATGGGCATCAGTGGATATTGCACCCATTAGACACCTTGTCAGCTATTTTCCTTTTAATTGACATCAATGCAAAGGAAGAATCAGGGTGTATAACAGGTACCTGATCCACGGCAGCCCAATTGTGTGTCCCTGCCAAGGTTGAAAGTTCGTCTCGTAGAATATGCTTTTAAAAATGAGGAATGGCTTAGATGCGATGAACTGCAGTAGCCCCCTTATGTGCTGTAATGATTCCGAGCTGAGAGGAAGCAGAATGATTTCATTTTTTTTTTACACACATTATAACAGAATAGGTTGTGGGAGAAGACAAATCAAGCAGACAGTGGGAATGAATGCAAACGGCAATGCAATGTATTTCTGGGGTTAGAAGGGTTTGACAGGTATGTTGAAAAGATGGAGCTGGGGTTGATGGTGCCAGCTGTGCCTTAGATGGTACACTCTTGCTTCTGAAGATTGTGGGTTCCAGTCCCCACTTTAGGGAAGTGAGCACAAAAATCGAGGCTGACACTCCAGCGCAGTTCTGAGGGAATGCTGCACAGTCTTTCAAATGAGATGTCAATCTCCTGGTGGACATAAAAGCTCCCACAGCACTATTTCAAAGAAGAGCAGGGGAATTCTCACCAAGTGTCCTGGCCAATATTTATCCCTTAATCAACAACAGCAGGAACACAATATCCAGTCATTATCACATTGCTGTTTGTGGGAACTTGCTGGGTGCATGTTGAACATTGCATTTCCTGCATTACAATACTACTTCAAAAGTATTTCCAAAACAAAAACAGAATTACCTGGAAAAACTCAGCAGGTCTGGCAGCATCGGCGGAGAAGAACAAAGTTGACGTTTCGAGTCCTCATGACCCTTCCACAGACTTTCAACTTTTTTACTCAGTTCTGTTGAAGGGTCACGAGGACTCGAAACATCAGCTTTGTTCTTCACCGCCGATGCTGCCAGACCTGCTGAGTTTTTCCAGGTAATTCTGTTTTTGTTTTGGATTTCCAGCATCCGCAGTTTTTTGTTTTTATTCAAAAGTATTTCATTGGCTGCAAAATGCTTTGGGACTTCCAGAGATGGGGACATGTGTTATCGAAATGCAAACTTTTCTTTCAAGTCTTACTTTCTGATCTATGAGACAGGAATAAACTGGGAACATCAAACAATCTTTTCCTGTTCTTAAAATATAATTCTCATCGTTTCAATACTGAATTTACTGCTGAATCCACTTGGGTCATGTTGACTTAACAAATCAGAGCAGCTGGTTAAAGTTTGAATTTGACAGATGTTCTTCAGCCACACTATGCGCTGCTCAGACCATATGTTGAAATAATTGACTGAAGTGCAGGGATGAATGGACAGCTGAGGTTGTGTGGCTTGGCTTGGTTTGAAGTGAGCTAACCCACTCCATCAAAGTCAATGTCAAAATAGAACCTTTGAACCCTGCTGTTCCCACTGCTGTGGCTCTCAGTAGCTGGCAGTGCTGGAAGCCTTAAATAACAACACCAAAACATTGCAACTAAACAGCAGCTCGGCAATCGGCATCTCGGGCAGGTTCAGGTGCGATCCTTCATCAGAACCTGGAGCTATTTGCTGTTATGACGTGGAAAGGGTGGTGCAAGAAGATTCTAGTAACTTCCCAAATGAAAATACATAAAAGAAAAATAATTTGCAGTGCTATGGCAAAAGAGCAGGGGGCATGGGGAAATAATTGGATAGCTCTTTCACAAAGAGCTGGCATGGGCATGATAGGCTGAATGGCCTCCTCTTGTAATGTATGCTTCTATTTACAGTGACAAATACTTGAGCTTATGTTGACTTTTGGAACTTGGCAAAATGCACCACCCAGGAGTGTGGGTGTGAGAATAGTGAATATCATGCAGGGTTTAGAATTATGGGAGGTGTCTGTTTATCTCAGAAGTTTGTTCATTGGGGGTGTGGGGGGGGAGGTGCACAAAGGAGCTTTAATGTCCATCTTTAAATACCCAGCGAAGGAGCTGTTGCTCGAATCACTGCAGTCCTTATGCTGATGGTGCTCCCAAGGCAGAACTGTCACAATGGTGAGTCTGATATTTCTGCCCATTGTGGAAATGGACCCATGTAATCAGTGTGATTGGGTACCAACCAGCTACAGCTCCCTTGTCCACCTTGGGAGTTGGGCAGAGCAGGAAGTGTAGCTGCTTCCTTTCTATGGGGTGCATTGTTCCTTTAAAAAGGGTTCGAGCATGGTACAGTAATGTGCTCTAATGCAGGACAGTTCAACCACAATTTGCATTTATATAGTACCTTTTAACATAGTCACTTCTTTGAAGCTCCTTTATTATCAGACAAACATTTGACACCGAACCACACAGTGAGATTAGGATTAGTTGGTCAAAGAGGTAGGTTTTAAGAGTGTCTTAAAGGCGGAGAGAAGGGTAGAGAGATGGAGAGGTAACTCCAGAACTTAGGGCCTTGGAAACTGAAGACAAGATGATCACATGTGGAGCACTTTAAAATCAGGGATGTGTGGCCAGAATTGGAGGGGCGCAGAGATCTCTGATGGTTGTGGGATTGGAGGAGGTTATAGAGATAGGTAAGTCGAGGCCATGGAGGGATTTGGAAACAAGGATGATAATTTTTAAATTGAGGAATTGCTGGATTGGGAGCCAATGTAGGTCAGCGAGCAGAGAATTCAATGCTGCCTCCAGTGGCAAAGTCAACCAATGTGTTATTTGGTGTAACACTGGCTAGGCTTGTATAGAGTCAATATTACTCTGCCTCTTGAAGTACCCCTTTACTTCTAATGTAATAATTCATACTCTATCTTCACCTCCCTCAATGAGGGGTGGAAGTCCCACTCGGCCCTCATTAGACCACCCGCAGTGCTTTATGGCTGTGGCGTTGGTTGGCATGGAGCATGTCGACTCCATGCCAATGTGGCCCCTCCACACCCCACGTAGTTTTCAGCCCTATGTCGTGCCTTCTAGTTTATAGAATGTTTATAGCACAGAAAGAGGCTACTCAGGCCATCGTGTCTGTGCTGGCCCTCTGAAGGAACAGCTATCACCATGCCCTTGCCTTTCCCAAATAATAGCCCTGCAAGTTTTTCCATTTCGGATAATCCAATTCCCTTTTGAAAGCCTCAGTTCACTGTGCCTCCACCACACTCTCAGGCAGTGAGATAGCGGCAGGGATAACTCCCCTGCTCTTCTTCGATATAGTGCCATGGGCTCTTGTACACCCAACTGAAAGGGCAGATGGGGTCTCAAGTTTATGTTTCATCCAAAAGATGGCTCCTCTGACAGTGCAGTGCTTCTTTAGTACTGCACTGGAGTGTCAGCCTGGATTATTGTGCTTAGGTCCTAAAGTGGGACTTGAAGCTGGAACCATCTGACACAGTAAGGAGAGTGCTACCAATTGAGCTGCAGTTAGCTGGACAATGGCGGGGAGGTATTGTGGAAAAATGTTAACACCTTTAATTCTGGTACAGTTCTTTCTGAGACAATATTGCTTTAAAAGAAAGCATTTTGAAAAAAAAAATTCTACTTTTGACCAGGGAGGTACAATACAGCTGCATTATCCAACACTCAGACATGCAAAATCTTCTGATAATGGCAGATCACTTTCCCCTCCCCACCCTCTCCATTCGGGAATGCTGAGGCCAATTTTAACACCTGGACTTGCTCCCCCTCCTGAAAATAAAGCATGCATTTGCTTGTATGTGTGTGCTTTTATGTCTGTGTGTTTGTGCATCACACAGTTATTGGGGGTGTGTCTGAAGTCCACACTGTACCATTACCTTGTCATGTAGGTTCAATAGTAAAATTGCCATGTATTTCGGAGGAGCAGTGGGAGGCTGTTGACGAGGATCCAAGCTGCAATATTGAACCATGGTAGACCTTTTCTCGCAAGTAAACTCATCACGTTCTCTTCCATCATTCTTCTCTGGAATATTTCACTTTAGCTGTACTGGAAGAGCAGAAATTTTCTCCAATTAAATATCAGGAAGACTGAAGCCATTGTTTTTAGTCCCCACTCCAAACGCCATTTCATAGCTACCAATTCCACCCCTCACCCTGGCAATAGACTGAAATTAAGTCGGTCTGTTTGCAACCTCAGTGTCACATTTGACCCTGGGATTTGTTTGCAAGCTTATATCCGTGCCATCTCTAAGACTGCCTCTTTCCACCTCCATAACATGACCTTGTCTCAGCTCTTCTGCTGTTGAAACCCTCATTCCTGCCTTTATTATTCCAGACCTGACAATTCCAACGCAGTCCTGGGGGTTGTTCTCCCACATTCTACCCTCTGTAAACTTGAGGTTATCCAAAATTCTTCTGCCCATGTCTAAACTTGCAGCAAATCTTGTTCCCCTATCACCCCTGCGCTCGCAAATCTACATTGGCTCCGGGCAAGCAATTTTAAAGTTTCCATCCTTGTTTTCAAATTGCTCTGTGGCTTCGTCCCCTCCCTATCCCTGTAATCTCCCCCAGCCCCACAACTCTGAGATATCTACCCTTCTCTAGTTCTGGTCTCTTGAGCATCCTTGATTTTAATTGCTCCACAATTTGTGGCTTTGTAGTAATGTGATGTGTCATATACCTTAAAGACAAATGTGGTAATGCAAGATCACATGATCTTGATACCCAATAGCAGAGCAGCGCGGGCTACCTCTGTCGTCAGTGGTCTTGAGTTAGAGTCTGAAGCGTAAAGACAGAGTTTTGAGTTGTAAGCACACAAGTGTAGCTGCTGAGTTCCTCTTGTAAATAAACAGAATGTGTCATTTCTAAGAACGGCCTACAGATTTTCTGTCTTGGTACCAACTCGGTCACCCTGAAACAAGTGCGCAACCCAGATCCTTTAGCCCCGACAAACCAGGGCATTGGATCCAACAAGTTCGCAGTGAGAGTAAAAAGCAAGAAAAGGCACGAAAAGACAAGGTAAAAACCAAGAAAGAAGAAAGGAAATCGGAAGAACTGAAATTGGGCCATAACTCGCACAATAGTTGTAAGCAAAGAAAAATTTCCCTCCTGATTGTCGAAGTAATCCCCTTGGAGTATGCCGCAATTCGGAAGAATTAAGGCCTTTTGATCCAACCATTTTGTTGAATGCCTTGTGTTCTTCTTCCAGATGAATGACATCGCAGGGGAGGAGAAAAAGTGCGCAATCCTCTTATCGATGTGTGGGAGTAAGACATGTGGATTAATTTGAAATTTGTTGGCACCCAGTGCCCCAAATTCGAAAAGTTTTGATGACTTAGTGAACCTCGTAAAGAATCGTTACCAGCCCAAGCCGTCGGTGACGATACAACGGTTCAAATTTAACTCGAGGAATAGAGCTGCGGGGGAGACAGTTGCTTGTTATGTGGCCAGTCTCAAAGAATTAATTGAATATTGTGGGTTTGGTACATCCATCAATGATGTGCTTGGAAATCGTTTGGTATGTGGTATAAATGAAGATACGATTCAGAAGAGATTACTGTCTGAGACAAATTTAGATTTTCAGAAGGCATTGGAAATCACTCTGGCAATGGAAGGTGCAGTGCGAGGCTTGAAATCCATACAGGGAGCATAAGATAGTGCCATCCTCTTTGTTGGGCGGGGAGCCTCAGCCAAAAAAAGCGTGACAGTGCAAAGCTCCGTTCAGAAATGGGAAGCAGCCACTGCTTAGCAGACAAATTAAGAGATGACTTGGCAGCAAAATAATGGCATAATGGTAACAGAGGTGGAAGCAGACAACCTTGTAATGAATCATGGTTTAAAAAGATCGAATGTTTTTTCTGATATAGAATGGACACCATTGAGACATTGTAAAGATAGAATCAGGCAGACTTTCAGACAAAAGCAAAAACCCAATGAGATAAACAGTGTTGAAAAGCCTGAAGTAATAGATTCAGATATTTGAAACAAAAACAAAAATTGCTGGAAAAACTCAGCATCTGTGGAGAGAAAGACGGTGTTACCATTTCAAGTCCTTATGACTCTTCAGAACTAAAAGAAAGATTCAGATATTTATTTGTTATATAATTAAAAGGTAGGAAGAACAGAACCTATCTATGTAACCATGAGAGTGAATGAGAGGCCTATCAAAATAGAGGTGGATACTGGAGCAGCCACTGTGGTGATAAGTGAGCATACTTTTAAATACCTGAATCATGGGGAACGTAAACTAAATTTGGAAGAAACTGATGCCAAATTGAAAACTTTACATGGGAGAAGACATACAAGTGTAAAATCACAGTACACCATAGAGGTCAAACAGTGAAATTACTGTTGGTGGCACTATGTAAGGACCTAGTCTCCTCAGACGAAACTGGCTGAAAGAAATTAAATTGGAATGGACTAAAACCTTCCAATTGAACTAACGTGCTATCAGAGCTACTACAAAAATATGCCTCAGTTTTCAAGGACGAATTTGGAAAGATTGAGGGGCTACAAGCAAAAATTCATGTAGATCCAGAGGCATCACCAAGGTTCATGAAGGCAAGACCAGTACAAGACCAGTACCTTATGCAATGTTGGAAAAGGTAGATGCCAAACTGGACAGATTAGAAAAACTGGGAGTGATACAACCAGTGCAGTTTTCAGAGTGCGCAGCACCAATTGTACCGGCTCTCCAACCTGACTGAAGCATTTGAATTGGTGGGGTCCACAAGTTAACAGTCAATAGAGTGGCAAAGTTGGACAGACACCCCATGCCAAAAATTGAAGTCTTGTACACTAAACTGGCAGGTGGAACTGCCTACACGAAGCTTGATGTGAGTCATGCTTATCAACAATTGGAATTAGAGAAGGCCTGCTGGAAGTTTGTCACCATTAATACACATAAGGGATTGTACCAATACACTCGTTCATCTTTTGGCATATTTTCAGCTTGGCCATATTCCAAAGAACCACGGAAAGTTTACTACAGGGATTGCCCCACATTGTAGTTTATTCGGATGATGTTCTTGTGACTTGACTCACTGAAAAGGAACATTTGATGAAGTTGGAAGAACTTTGGAACATTTTTCATAGGTTGGAGTGCTGTTGAAAAAAGAAAATTGCACATTCCAAGCGAAAGAGGTAACTTACCTAGGAAACAAGGTAGATTCACAAGGCCCAGCTCTAGTTGAAGAAAAGGTGAAAGCTATTGGAGAAGCACCAGCGCCAAAGAAAATATCCGAACTGAAATCATTCTTGGGGATGATCTATTACCATGGAAGCTTCTTGTCTAATTTGTCGACAGAACTGGCACCACTGTATTACTTGCTCAAGAAAAACCAATGTTGGTCTTGGCAAACACCACAGGAAGAAGCTTTCACAAAGTGAAACAGTCATTACAACCATCTATACTTCCAGTAGATTTTGACCCAAAAAAAGAGTTGGTATTAACGTGTGGCGCATCTCCCTATGGAATGGGAGCAGTACTTTCCCATTGAATGGATGATGGATCAGAATGATCTATAAGATATGTTTCGAGAACGCTCAATACAGCAGAAAAAGGGTACTCTCAAATAGATAAAGAAGGCCTGTCAATCATTTTTGGTGTAGAAGTTTCACTAATATGTACACGGTTGTCATTTTACTATCATATTGGACCACAAACCATTATTAAGATTATTCAGCGAAGACAAGGCTATATCCCCTATAGCCTCAGCAAGAGTACAGAGATGGGCATTGATCTTGGCAGCGTATGAGTATACTTTCTTTCATAGACCCGGAAGTCAAATTGAAAACACAGATGCACTCAGTTGTTTGCCCATGCAAGTATAAGATGAGGATGTTCCAATTCCTCAAGAGCTAATTTTATTATTGAGCTTCCTGGACTCATCACCAATATGTGCTAGACAGATTAAAGATTGGACAAATTGAGACCCAGTCTTATCCAAGGTGCGAGATCAAGTTCTTCATGGTTGATCATAAGAACAAGAATCTGATGAAATGAACCCGTATTTCCAGAGAAGATACAAAATAACCAGCCTTGAAGCTATCTTATTGTGGGGAGCTCGAGTGATTGTTCCTCCAAAGGATGAAAGCGATTATTATCTGAACTTCACAGTGCATACCCCAGAATTTCCAAAATGAAGGTAATAGCACTCAGCTATCTATGGTGGCCTGGGACGGATGGAGAAATAGAAAACTTAGTGAGAAGTTGTTTGCAGTGTCAGTAAGTACAAAAATTACCTGCAACAGCTCCGTTACACCCCTGGGAGTGGCCAGGAAGGCCATGGGTGTGAGTACACATTGACCATGTGGGGCCTTTTATGGGAACAATATTTCTACTTATCGTCGATGCACATTCAAAATGGATGAACATATATGAAGTGAAGTCGCCGACATCTTCTGCTACAATAGACAAGTTACGACAAAGTTTCACAATCAATGGGCTACTTGAAGTGGTCGTATCAGACAATGGAACAGTGTTCACGAGTGCTGAATTTCACCGATTATTAGCCTCAATGGTATTACTCGTGTGAAAACTTCACCACACCACCCTTCTTCAAATGGACCGACCAAGTGAGCAGTTCAGACGTTCAAACCTGGTATGATGAAATTGTCCAGAGATTCTATAGTGACTAAATTAGCACATTTTCTTTTCAATTATAGAACTACCCCTCATATGACAACAGTCGTCACACTGGAATTGTTGATGAAGCGCCATCTCCGATCGAGATTGAGCCTAATTATGCCAAACTTGGGTGGGGGAAGGTGGAAAGGAGTCAGGGAAGTCTCAGCAGTGACAGGATATTTAACGTCAGAGAGAAAGTATTTGAAAAATTTTAGAGAAGAGCCAGCGTGGTTGTTTGGTGAAGTAAGTGCAGTAAGGGGGCCTTTTTCCTACCACGTGAAAGTGGAAGATCGAGTCATAGGGAGACATGTGGATCATATAAGAAGAGGAGAAACAAAATACCCAGAAATGATTCCACCAGTGTTCGTGACTGAATCAACGTCTCCTGTTGGAAGAACTCAACTGAGTACAGATGTGTCTGAAGGGCCGACTGTACCTGAAAGAGTCGAAGAAGCAGATTTGCAGGTTCCGACTGAAGAACCAGATGCTTAAACGACTACAGTGAGGGAGGTTCCGGATCAAACATCAGGAGCTGTAGAGCTGAGATGTTCTACATGCATAAGGAAATCCCCAGAAAGACTGACTTTATTATTTATTTATCTGTGAATAATTTGATATTTTGAGAAAAATTGTAAAATGTATTTGAGTAAAGGGGGAGGGAAGTAGTAATCTGATGTGTAATATAACTTTAAGATGAATGTTGTAATGTAAGATTACATGGTCTTGATACCCAATAGCAGAGTAGCGCAGTCTACATCTGTAGTCAGTAGTCTTGAGTTAGAGTCTGAATTAGAGACAGAGTTTTGAGTTGTAAGCACAAGTGTAGCTGCTGAATTTCTTTTGTAAATAAACAGAATGTGTTTCTTCTAAGAATGGTCTACAGATCTTCTCTGTTTTGGTACCAACTTGGTCACCCTGAAACGAGTGCAACCTGGATCCTTTAGACCCAACAAAACCAGGGCACCGGATCCAATAGGCTTCCTGAGTCCTAAGCTCTGCAAATTCCTTCCTCTCCGTGTCTCTACATCTGCTTCCTCCTTCCAGCCATCCCTTGAAACCCACCCCTTCGGTCAAGCTTTTCATCATCTGGCCTAATATCATCATACGTGGCTTGGTCAAATTATGTTTGATAATGCTGGTGTGAAGCAGCTCGGGATGTTTTACTGCACTATATAAGTGCTAGTTTGCTGCGTGTAGGTTGTGGTGATTGCTAACTTGTAGTGGTTAGACTGTGGGGACTGCCATTATTGCCGGTTTGGAGTCTGTGGGGACTGTTATTATTGCTGGTTTGGAGTAGTTAGACAGTGAGGACTGTATTTATTGCCAGTTTGGAGTAGTTAGACTGTGGGGACCGCCATTATTGCCGGTTTGGGGTGGTTAGACTGTGGGGACTGCCATTATTGCCGGTTTGGGGTGGTTAGACTGTGGGGACTGCCATTATTGCCGGTTTGGGGTGGTTAGACTGTGGGGACTGCCATTATTGCCGGTTTGGGGTGGTTAGACTGTGGGGACTGCCATTATTGCCGGTTTGGGGTGGTTAGACTGTGGGGACTGCCAATATTGCCGGTTTGGTGTGGTTAGACTGTGGGGACTGCCATTATTGCTGGTTTGGTGTGGTTAGACTGTGGGGACTGCCAATATTGCCGGTTTGGTGTGGTTAGACTGTGGGGACTGCCATTATTGCTGGTTTGGGGTGGTTAGACTGTGGGGACTGCCATTATTGCTGGTTTGAAGTCTGTGGGGACTGCCATTATTGCCGGTTTGGTGTGGTTAGACTGTGGGGACTGCCATTATTGCTGGTTTGGGGTGGTTAGACTGTGGGGACTGCCATTATTGCCAGTTTGGGGTGGTTAGACTGTGGGGACTGCCATTATTGCCGGTTTGGGGTGGTTAGACTGTGGGGACTGCCATTATTGCCAGTTTGGGGTGGTTAGACTGTGGGGACTGCCATTATTCCGGTTTGGGGTGGTTAGACCGTGGGGACTGCCATTATTGCCGGTTTGGGGTGGTTAGACTGTGGGGACTGCCATTATTGCCAGTTTGGGGTGGTTAGACCGTGGGGACTGCCATTATTGCCAGTTTGGGGTGGTTAGACTGTGGGGACTGCCATTATTCCGGTTTGGGGTGGTTAGACCGTGGGGACTGCCATTATTGCCAGTTTGGGGTGGTTTGACTGTGGGGACTGCCATTATTGCCGGTTTGGGGTGGTTAGACTGTGGGGACTGCCATTATTGCCGGTTTTGAGTAGTTAGACTGTGGGGACCGCCATTATTGCTTGTTTGCAGCAGTTAGGCTATGGGGACTGCCAATTTGTAGTGATTAGACCATGGAGTGAGTTCAGAACACTGGCCCCATGTGTGCTGTGGTACATTTGTACCTGTGTTTGCTCAAAAGATGTGCATGCAACTGTCAGCCTCTGAAGCTGCTGTGGCATGGGAAGGAGATCCAGAAATAGGTTAAAATGGTGTTAAAACTGCCTGGGCAGCGTGCACTGACATTCTCCTGGGGAGCTACTGTAAATACTGACACTCTCCCGGGGATCCTCTCTAAATATTGACACACTGAATCTGGGAAATATTTAAACACACTTTGAGGGACTTCTGACTCCCTGCTGCACTCACAATGCCCCCTCACACTGCGAACATTGAGAACAGAGTGGAACCACAGGCGAGTGTATCCTGTTAAGAGATGACTGGAGCGTGATGTCCCTGCGGAGTTGTTACCCAATTAGGAAACAGCCCAGTGTGACTTGAGAAAAAGAGAGACATTTCTGTTTGGAAATGAAAGGTGTGAATTCATTTTAACTATTTGCTGAGTGACTGAGCGACTGGCACAGCCAATTAAAACCATCTCTATAGCAGGAAAGAGCCCCACAAAAATCAACTGATATTTCATTTCAACTCAGTGTGTGCCTGAGATAAACTAAGTGGGAGGTTACAGGCATTGGGTCAGGGGGCATAACCCATTGCACTGGAATAATCACATGATATCAGTATAATGGAACATGGGCCAACCTGAGAGGCAAGCTGCACAATACCTTTTATCCAGTGCTTTCTGATAAGACAGACGCTGTGCAGCATATAAGAAGTCAATCTTTGCTTCAGCCAGGATTAAAATATTTCGTAAAGGCTCCTGTTTCTGGAATGCTTTTGTGAAATGTTTTCCCCTCCATACAGATTAAACACTGGCTTAACGGGGTGTGGTCAGTATGATTTGTTCACCATTCTGATCCTTAACCAATTCTCCTGCGCTGTGTCGTGCTCCCTGCACCCCCCCCCCCCCGCCCCCGCCAATGGCTCTGTCAGGCTGTGGTAGTGTACTGTGCAGACCCCAGGCCTGTGTTAGTTGGTCAGCGATGGGGGTGAGGGGGGGTGCAGTTCGGTCAGCCCGAACCTCCTCTGATCAGGTAGTGAGAGTTATGCTGACTGCAGTTCTGCAGCACCACAGTGAGGAGAGAAGCAGCCCCCTTGCTAACTGGAAAAGAAGATGAGACCAACTTGGAAAAAATGCAGTGTTACGTTGCAGTGTGACGCCCCGATTTGAACAATGGGTGGCTATGTTTGGTGTGGGCAGGACAGCTAGATTTGCCTCAGTAAATGTTTGACTCTGGGTTCAATCTTGTTATCCACTGACCCTTACTAAAAAGTGTGGCTGGTTGATGTTTGCTGGAAGATTAGACAAGCTCTAATATTGGACTGGTGTTTGGAGGCTTTCTGTCTTAACTGTCTCAGTCTCTGACTTGTGTATCTCAAGTTTCTGTACCTCGTTGTCTCACTCTATCTCTGTTGCTCGTTCTCTTTAGCTTCTCTCTCTTCCTGCTGTGTCTTTCTCTGCAGCGTCTTTGTGTCTCTGTGTGTGTCCCCCTCTCTGTGTGTGTCTCTCTCTCTCTCTCTCTCCTTCTCTCCTGTTCCTGTGCCTCCCTTTCTCTGTCTTTTTCTCTTTCTCTCTCTCACTCAGCAGTCCTGATGGTATTTAGGATTTCCGTTCAGGCTGTCACCTATATATTTTTGGAGAATCATTTCACGCCAGCACAAAACTGCAATGTGTGAGATCACCAAGTACAAGTCCACAGGAATTTTTGCAAAATTTTAAGAGAAAATTAGTGATGAAGAGGAGAGAGAGAGAGAGACAACTCCTCTTGCAAATAAAGCTGACAATACAATGACAGTCATTTGTTCTTATCATGTCACCAGGGCACGGTTACTGTCTGACCCTGAGCTGTCTCCAAAACACCATGAGCCTTGCTGTCTTTCTCCTCCTTTCAAAACCTCCTTAAAATTTGCCTCCTTGACATAGCTTTTGGTCAACAATCTGAATATTTCCTTCTTTGGCACAATGTCATTTTTGTCTGACTGTGCTCCTGTTAAATGCCTTGCAATGTTTTACTACATTAGAAGCACTATAAATATGTACAAGTGTCGTTGTTTCTTCCTGTTGTCCATTTTCGTTGTACCTGTTTTTGATGGTTCTCTATCTGTGCTTCCTGTTTCTGTCTAAGCAGCTCCTCTATCTCTAGCCCTACATTTTACTCGGAGAAGATGATCTCAAGAATTGCCTTGCTCAATATCTAGTTAAACAATAGTGAGATCCTTGGGCTATAATGCACCGACTTGTATCACGTGCTGTCATTTTCTTCATCTCCACTCGGGACCAGAATACATATTTGGGTGTCATGGGTTATGTTGTCAGTCCCACAGAGCACCTCTCAGTTGGTACTGGTTCTAATAATGCAGGAATCCATATTTCCATGTGAGAACATTTGATCTAAAAAAAAGACTTGCATTTATATCGGGCTTTTCACAACCACTGGGACATCTCAGCTCTTTACAGCCAATGAAGCACTTTTGAAATCAGCAGCCAGTTTGCACAAAGCAAGCTCCCAGAAGCAACAATGCATTAATGACCAGATCATCTGTGTTTGTGATGTTGAATGAGAGATAACTATTGGTCAGGGCACCAGAGGAACTCTTCCCCCCCACATCTGTTGTTCTTCGAAGTAGTAGCCATGGGTTCTTTTACATATATCTGAGCAGGCAGATGGGACCTCGCTTTAACATCTCAACCCAAAGACAGCACCTCTGACAGTGCAGCACACCCTCAGTGCTGCAATGGAGTGCAAGCCTTGATTTTTGTGCTCAACCCCAATGAGTTGGACTTGAACTTGGAACCTTGTGACTGAGGGGCGAGAGTGCCACCCATTGAGCCATGACTGGCATATAACAAAGTTCCTACATTCAAACCTACAAAGACAGACAAGACTAGTCCCTCTGATCCATCTGGCCTGCCGCAAGCTATTGTCATACCTTGTGTAACACCAAATTGACACTCTTCACCCTACCCAAAATTGTGATATCCTGGGAGAGGCACAAAAACAGATCAAAACCCAGGCCCAATTTGGGTTTCAAAAAGAAATGTTAATTGTGTTAGATATTACTCCTTTGAAATGCTAATGTAGTTAGAATTTTCTGAATCATCTCAGGCAATTATAACAACTTCTGCTATGGTGCAGTGTTAAGTGCAAATGAGTCGATGGGCAGCCAAGAGACTGTCATTCACGCTTTATGTACTTAAGTGCTAGAAATTATTAATATCTTGATTGCTTGACATTGAGAAAAAAGAGCCATTTGTTCCTGAAATGAGTTTGCCTTCAATTGAAAGAAAATTGAGGATCATATCAAGACTGCGGTTGTAGGTTCTTTTCAGGTCTCGGCTTCGTGTTTCCTATTCAAATGTATTTTAACAGACGTATCTGAAAGGGGTTCAGTGAGGGTCTTTATTGATTAAAAACGTGCTCCAAGAACTCTAGGAAGGAATTGCTGAAGTTACAGGGCTTTGTATTATTTCAAAACAATTTATGTACTTAAGTCAAGCATTTCCATGCTGTTCTGCTTCTGCATAATTATTTTACTTGTGAATAAATCCAACTATTAGTTTAGCCTGAATGTTATGACTGGCCACCTTCTATTTACTGTCTGTTGAAATTGATGGGAGAAGGTGGTGGGCCTTCATATGCAATGTCCACTAAAACTGTGGTAAACGAGGTATTTTGCTATCCCATCACACAAGTGATTAAGCTTTAGTGTGTAGGATCTGCTTCCAGAGATTGCTTTTGCACTGTGAACTCGAATAAGAAAGCTTTGAGCGAACTGGAGTACCGGAGTCCCATCTGATTCCTTGAGCCATTGGTGAAGATCCCAAGGCATTACTTGAAGAGCCTGGAAACAATTTCAGATCATAATCGCTACTCCCATTTTTTCATAAAGCGGGAGCTTGCTATGGTTCTGCTGCTGCCATTTATTGCTGCTCTTACCACACCTTTTGTTTCCTTCCTTATCCCATTGCTACTCATCTTTTGCCTTCCACTGTTATCCCTTTTGTCATTTAATCTCTCCTGCCTTCTACCCTAACACAGGCCAGTTCTTTTCATTTCAGACTTCCAGCATCTGCAGTATTTTGCATTTATCTCAGTTCTTTTGCTCTTTCTCTGCCCTACTTTCTTCAAAAACCAGTTGTTACATTTCTAACTTTTTTTCCAGTTCTGACGAAAGATCTGAAATGTTATCTCTCCGCAGGTACTGCCAGGCCTGCTGAGTGTTTCCAGCATTTTCTGTTTTCATTCCAGATTTCCAGTATCCACAATATTTAACTTTGGTTTTAGAGATCCCCTGGTGTCCAGGCCAACATTCCTCCCTTAACAAACAGCAACAGAAATAAAATGAGGTGACTGCCCATTCATTTACTGTACGTGAGCTGTATCTGGTAGTGAATGGCCGCTGTGTTTGCCAAGCTAACAGTCGCTGCTTTCAAAAAAAAATATATAATTTGCATGAAGACCTTTGAGATGTTTCAGTGACATGATAAGGTGCTGCATGATTTTATCTTTAAATTCTTGGGCATCAATTGAAGAGATTGGTTTTATTGCCCACTTTTATTTTTTTCCTTCAAGAGGATGGTGGTGAGCTGTCTACTTGAACCCACTGTTGTCCATGTGATGAAGGTGCTTCTACAGTATTGTTGGGGAGGGAATTCCAGGATTTTGACCCAGCGATATTGTCTTCTGTGCTACATTTAGTAGGTCTGTATAGGAACAGAGGGACCTAGGGGTATATGTATACAAAGCATTGAAGATGGCAGGACTTGAAACTCTGTTCCTCTGTTTCTCTCTCCACAGATGCTGTCAGACCTGCTGAGTTTTTCCAGCATTTTCTGTTTTTGTGTTGAAGATGGCAGGGCAGGTTGAGAAAGTGGTTAAAAAGGCATACGGGATCCTGGGCTTTATAAATAGAGGTATAGTATACAAAAGCAAGGAAGTTATGATGAACCTTTAGAAAGCTGTGTTTCAGTCTCAACTATACTCAACTGGAGTATTGTTTCCAGTTCTGGGTACTGCACTTTAGGAAGAATGTGAAAGCATTAGAGAAGGTGTAGGAAAGATTTACAAGAACGGTTCTAGGGATGAGGAACTTCAGTTACAAGGATAGATTGGAGATGCTGGAGTTATTCTTTTTCAAGAAGAGAAGATTAAGGAGAGATTTTAGGGGGAGGTGGTGGCATAGTGTATTGTCCCTAACTAGTATTCCAAAGACCCAGGGTAATGCTTTGGGAACCCAGGTTTAAATCCCACCATGGTGGTGGAATTTGAATTCAACAAAAATCTGGAATTTTATATCTGATGACAACCATGAAACCATTGCTGATTGTCGCAAAAACCCACCTGGTTCACTAATGTTGTTTAGGGAAAGAAAATCTGCTGTCCTTGCCTGGTCTGTCCTCCATGTGACTCCAGACCCACAGCAATGTGGTTGACTTTTAAATGCCCCTTGAACAGGGCAATTAGAGATGGGCAATAAATGCTGGCCTAGCCAGCAATGTCCACAGTCCATGAATGAGTAATAAAAAAGAAAATTGATAGAGGTGCTCAAAATCATGAGGGGCAGGGTAGATAGGGAGAAACTGCTCTGTCGAGAATCGGGGAGACAGATTGGCAAAAGAACCAAAGGCAGCATGAGGACAACATTTTTTATGCAGAGAATGTTTGCAATCTGTAACGCAGTACCTGTGAGGGTGGTGGAGGCAGATTCAATAGTGGATTTTAAAAGAGAATTGGGTAAGCACCTGAAGATAAAACATTTGCGGGGCAGTTGGACAAGGAGAGGAAGTGGGACTAGCTGAGCTGACCTTGCAAAAAACAAGCATGGAATGAACAGGCTGAATGGCTTTTTATGTTGTAACTATCCTATGATTTGTTGTATGCTTTTTGTGGGGCGGATTCTTTTTGGTGAAAAATTGCGGCAATGTCTGATGTTTTCCATTACTTCAGCAAGTATACCTTGTGATCTTTGTTTTAAACAAGGGAGCCTCGCTTTTCAGGTTTCAGACTGCTGGAACTTTCTTTTTGTTTCCCCTCCCACCAAGGTCCATCGTCGCTCTGCTGAACGCTTGCTCAACCTTTGCTGCGCCAACAGGGGCACGTTCATCAAAGTGGGCCAACATCTGGGAGGCTTGGACTACCTGTTACCTGAAGAGTACACCAGCACACTGAAGATTCTACATAGTAAAGCCCCACAGAGCAGTCTGCAAGACATCCAGCAGGTCGTTGAGGAAGACCTCGGCAAAGGGGTAATGTGGAAACTTACACTTGATCTTCTTAAGTCTTCTATAGAATTATTTTTAATTGAAAGGAGGAGGAAGTCTGAAGCTAGCACTCTCCCCACCAACACATACTAATGTACACATACACATGTATATCCTGCTATTGGTAATCTTAATGTCTTTAATTACAACAATTCAGAGTATTTATCATAATTATATTTTCAGGTCTTGAGCGATATTGTTAATTTCGGTACCTTTAATTAAAACAGTTTGGAGTATTTATCATATAATTATTTTTAATGTCATGAGTGGGTCAAATAATGTGTTGGTGTCATAGAAATGACCGTGAAGCTGTCTCTTTAACACGATGAATGCTGATAATTAGCCATTGAAGCGTTGAGAATAAGCAACAGAGAAACAGGACCCATGTTTATAGAGGCAGTAAGATGGGAATAGAAAGATAGGTACAAACATAAATTGAGCAGTGGATAGATGATGACAAAGGAGAGACTGAGAAGTAGATGAAAAGGAAGCAAGCAGGAAGAAAGAGAAACACAAATAAACGCATTGAGAAAGATGGATGAAAAAGAATGGAATCGACACACCCAGCACAAGGCAGGCATGCACACATGAGCACACCCGAGCACACACATGAACGCAAACACACAAACGTATGTACACACACACACACACAATGAAAGCAGGTATACACGTATATGGATAGTGTGATACATGCACACATGGATAGACTGGCGCGTGTGCACACGACACAGCCACATATACACACAGACACATACACACACACACACACAGAAAGGGATACACCGGTTGGCAGGCTCTATAGTGACTGCTTGCAAGTGATGCATTCTCTATGCATCAAAATGGCCATTGAGAGTAAAATGTCTGTTTCACTCTTGTTGTAGGGAAGTCGATTGTGCCTGGCATGCGAGCGTAGGGAGGGAAACAGCAATCAGCCCCAGTTAGCAGGGTCAGAGAGCAACCCACAGGCCAGCCGCGTGACAGTCTGAGGAATATTCAAGCGCCTTTTGTTCCCAATCATTTTCTCACTGTGTGCGAGCAGAGGGCAGGGACAGCAGGGGCTCTGAAGGGCAAGGTTGGAGCCTGAAAATAATGCCGTTTCACATTTCTTTCTGATGCATCATTTTTTCCAAACCCAAGAACTAGGGGAGGGGAAGGTGTGGAGGGGAAACATTTTCAGGGGAGAAGGAGAAAGAAATTTGCCTTTAGATTTGTTTTCTATCGCTGATCCACCTTAATTTATTTGATGTGCTGGAGCTGCTAGTCACACTTCACTGATTTCAGCAAAGCAGCTGGGTAAGTTCACCATCATTTCACAGTAAGAGCACCCCTCCCTCCACCCTGTTATACTTGCTGTCGTTTAACCCGCCCACTCCTCTCACTAGCTCTCTTTATTTTCATCCTTCTTCATTCTGTGAGGAGACTGAACACAGAAATAGAGTTCAGAACCCAATGCCCGAGGCTGGATGTCTATTGTACAATTTTTTTTTCAATGCCCCTCAGTTCCCAGTTGTTGGCAGCCTGTGTGCAAGGGTGGGAGATTGGCACTGGGTGAGCAGGGCATCGGGCAACCCAAATACAGCCGAGGACAGTCCCTGTAGCAGCAGACGAAAGCTTCTTTCCCCAGTCCTGTTGGGCTTTTATGTTCAAATAAATAAATGGTGAGATGTGCATATTTGCACCTGGGTGAATGCTTTAAAGTGGATCCTGCTACTTAGCAGCTTAACCTGTCTCTCCTTCAGCCGCCACACTGCACACTCCACCCGGCCCCAACAACAACCACCTCCCCCCCCCCCGACCCTCCAATTTCACCCCTCTGTTCCCAAAGATGCTGGCACTTATTGAGGTGTGATTCCAGAGCTCATGGCCTCCGTTTGTTACATTGTTCAAGCACTCAATTGCTTACCTCTGAGTCAGAAGGCTGTGATTCAAGTCCCACCCCAGAGACTTGAGCGCAAAAATCTTGGCTGATGCTTCCCAGTGAATTGCTGAGGGAGAGCTGCACTGTCAGCTGCGCCATTTCTCTGTCGGCCCTTTGAGGTGAATGTAACAGATCCCATGGCACTGTTTTGAAGAAGAGCAGGGGACATAAACCTGGTGCCTTGGCCAATATTAATCCCTCAATCAACATCACAAAAAAAGCAAGTTATCTGGACATTATCACATTGATGTTAGTGGGAGCATGCTGTCCGCAATTTGGTTGCTGTGTTTTCCTATATTGCAACAGCGAATACACTTCCAAAGTTGCTGAAAAAAGAGACACGTCAAAACTTTTCATCTTTTACTCATCAGGACACTTCGCAAGAATACCAATATAAAGGGAAAATGACAATTTATACTATAAGAGGGTGCTGACTGGTTAGCAAGTGGACTCTGATTGGTAGAAGCATTGCCATGGAGAATGCACCAGTGATGGTGCCTGACAGTTAACTGTCAAGCATTGTTTCCAGGCAGCTTGACCCTGGTTGGTCAAGGCATTGCTCTGAGGAATAAGTCAGCGAATGGCTGTCACTTATTTTGTTTAGCTGAAACAGGTGCAATGTGTGTACATGTTCTTTCTGTCTGCAAAGAACAGGGCCCTGTGTATTAATATATGTAGCTTCCAGTACACGCTACACACTAATCTACCACACTGAGCCTGACTGACAACCGTAAATCGGTTGTCAGCGTAATTCTTAGCACATTGAGGATTATTCAGAAAATGTTGTCCAACCGCGGAATCACACCTAATGTTGGACACTGTGTTTAGAGGTGTGCAAACACGGGCTGGTTGGGTATGGTCTGTACCTTGTCCATAGCGAACAGTGGCATCACACTGCTGCTGAAATTCGTATATCACATTACTTATTTATGTGACAGGCAGAACATCTTTTTGGCTTGATGGCAGCATCTTGTTAGTGGCGAATACCACTCATGTTGCTGCTGCATAGTAGCAGCGTGACACAGCTAGCCTCACTTGTTGCTCACATTTTTGAGATACCGTACTCTTCCGTAATTGGAGGTAGATTGGGCACTTTACAGGGCCAATGCTGACAGTACATGAGTTTGCATGATATACAGAGTGAAATGATCTGATCAGGGTAGCCATTATCCTGCAGGATGCCTTTGATGTGTCCTATTTCAGCATCAAGCTTGCATGGTGTGCGGATGGCTTGGGTCCTATTTAAATGTTTGCTTATAAGACCAAACGTATAGCATTGGTATAATCCTATATCAACGGAAGTGTAAGAATCCCAACGTGTATATCGACCAGTGAAGGTAGCTTGCGGTAGACCATGGTAGAGAACTCCATGGCAGATTTCTCAACTCTTAGTCAAGGAAGGGGAGCTCATTTGACTGCTCCATTTCAATGGTGAATTTGAACACAGGATGGAGCCTTTTAAGACATGTAAGGGTGCATCAAAGGTATCCTGCAGGATAATGGCTACCCTGATCAGATCATTCCGTGCTGTATATCACGCAAACTCATGAACAGGCCTAAGGCTGTCACTTTCGGCCCTGAAAAGTGCCCGTCTACCTCAGATTACCCTGGAGGGCTAAGATGTCTCAAATATTTGAGCAACAAGTGAAGCTAGCTGTTTCACACTGCCACTATGCAATGGCAACATGAATGGTATTTGCCACTAACAGAATGCTGCCGTCAAGCCAAAGAGACACTCTGCCTATCACACAAAAGAGTAAAGAGTAATGTGGTATACGAACTTCAGTGCCAGTGTGATGCTAGGTACGTAGGCCGTATGTCCCAAAGACAGGTGGATCATATCAATCAGAATGTCCCTTCCACTGTTCGCAAAGGGCAGGCTATAAACTGTACCAACCAACCTGTGCTTGCAAAACTCAAAACACAGTGTCCAACATTAGGTGTGATTCCGCGATTAGACAACATTTGCTAAGTAATCTTTAGTGTGTTAAGGATTACAGCCAATTTAAGATTGTCAGGCTCAGTGTGGCACATATGCGTGTACTGGAAGCTACATATATTAATACACAGGGCCCTGTTCTTTGCAGACAGGAAGAACATGTACACACATTGCGCCTTTTTCAGATAAACAAAATAAGTGACAGCCATTCGCTGGCTCGTTCCTCGGTGAAATGCCTTGACCAGAGTCAAGCTGCCTGGTTTAAATTTCAAACAATGCTTGGCCGTTAACTGTCAGTCACCATCACTGGTGCATTCTCAATAGCAACGCCTCTATCAATCAGAGTCCACTTGCCAACCAATCAACACTCTCTTCTTACACAGTGTAAATTGTTGTTTGTCCCTTACATTGTTATTCTTGCGAAATGTCTGAATGAGTGAAAGTTGTAAAGCTTTGACAAGTCTCTTTTTTTTCAGCATTGCTCAAGTTCTGTACTTCCAAACAACTACTTCCAAAATTCTTCAGTGGCTGTAAAAGCACTTTGGGACCTCCTGAGATTGCAAAAGGCGCTATATAAATGCAAGACTGCCTTTCTTTTGTTCCCCATGTATGAATGTCAGCAATCTGTTTAACAATGGAAGACAGAGGCCCCAAGCTTGATACCAGCGGCACCTGAGGTCCACACGTTTGCATTTGCCAGCTGGGGACGCTAGTTGGCAATCGGGAGCAAGAATGACCTAACCTGAGGTTTGGATACCAATTGTGGCACCTGTTTCACCACCCAGGCTGAGATCAGCTCATTCAGTATGGACCAGGGAAATGACCCTGTTACCCTCTGAATCTGTACAATTCAGCACAAAGCCAGGCAGTGCATCTAAACGGAGCCACCAGGGCAGTTGGAGCCATCAGGGTGGTCTGCCTTTCATCCACTACTTAGTTGTTCCCAACTAAATTTCAAAACTTCAAAATGATGATGGGTTTTGATAGAGTAAGTGAGGGGAGAATGTTTCCATTGGCAGGAGAGTCAGTAAATCAGAATACCGATTTTAAATAATTGGCAAAAGAACCAGAGATAAGACGAGGAATTTATTTTTACACAGCGAACTGTTATGATCTGGGATGCACGGTCTGAACAAGAGGTGGAAGCAGGTTCAACAGTAGCTTTCAAAAGGGAATTCTATAAACACCTTAACAGGGAAATTATTGGGAGGTTATAAAGAAAGAGCAGAGGAGGGAGTGGGATTAATTGAACAGCTCTTTCAAAGAGCCAGCAAAGGCACGATGGGCTGAATGGCCTCTCTCTGTGCTGCATTATTAAGAACATAAGAAATTGGAGCAGGAGTAGACCATGTGGCCGTTGAGCCTGCTCCACTGTTCAATACGACTGTTGTTGATCCTCTGCTTCAACACCATTTTCCTGCCCGCTCTCCATCTCCACTGATTCCCTCAGAGACCAAAAATCTGCCTATCTCAGCCTTAAATATGTTCAATGACGAAGCTTTCACAACCCTCTGGAGTAGAGAATTCCAAAGATTCACAACTCTTAGGGGGAAGAACTTTCTCCTCATCTCGGTTTGAAATGATTGGCCACTTTCCCTGGGATGGCACCCCCATGTTTTAGATTCCCCAGCCGAGCAAACAACCTCTGCGTCTATCCTGTCGGGCCCCTGCAGAATCTCCTATGTTTCAGTAAGATATACTCTCATTCTTCTAAACTCCAGAGAGTATAAGTCAGTGATGGGCAACCCAGGCTTGTGGGTGGGCCACATGAGTGGCCCTCCTTCATTTCATTGGGCCACAAGATTGAAATCGGCATGAGCACTAACCATGACCCCATGAAGAAGAGTTTGCTGGGCATGCTAATTGAACCATAGCTGCGCTTTGATTGAACGCAGAGGGAGTGCACGGTTCTCTGTTGTGTGCAATCAGCATGCACCTCACTTCACATTCCCTTGCTTCGCGTGCGTATCACTTTAGTGATACCGGTAGGGAAAAAAACTACGGGGACGGAGACCAGTGGAATCTGGCAGCCCTGCACGTGGGCAACAGTTAGCAAAATGTCTCGCGGGCCGCACAACAGAACCCAGAAGAGCCGTATGCTGCCCAGCACTGGTATAGGCCCAATTTACTCAGCCTCTAATCACAGGACAACTTTCTCATCCCAGGAACCAATCCAGTGAACCTTTTGCTGTACCTCCTCAAATGCAAGTATATCCTTCCTTAAATATGGAGAAAACTTCACGCGGTACTCCAGGTGCGATCTCACCAAAACTCTGTACAACCGTAGCAAGACTTCCATATTCTTATATTCTAACCCCTTTGCAATAAAGGCCAACATACCATTTACCTTCCTAATTGCTTGCATACTAACTTTGTGTTCCTTATACGAGCACAGCCAAGTTCCTCTGAACATCAGCTTTCACAAGACAGACAAGTTCCTCTGAACATCAACTTTCACAAGTTTCATGCCTTTTTAAAAAAAATATTGTCTGCACAGCTTACCTTTTCACCTAGTTTTGCATCATCAGCAAACTTAGATACATTACCCTCAATCTTTTTGTCTATGTCATTAATATAGATTGTAAATAACTAAAGCTCCAGCACTGATCTTTGTGGCACTTCTGTCACAGCCTGTCAGCTTGAAAATGCCCCATTTACCCCTACCCTTTGCTTGCTGTCCATTGACTAGTCCTCCGTCCATGCTAATATATTACTCCATGGGCCCTTATCTTGCCTTTTAACCATTTGTGTGGCACCTTATCAAATGCATTTTGGAAATCCAAGTATACTATGTCTACTGATTTTCTTTTGTTTACACTACTAGTTACGTCCTTAAAAAAAGTGACTAAATTTGTTAAACACGGTTTACTTTTTGCAAAATCATGTTGACTTTATCTGACCATAGTTTGATTTTCTAAGTGCATTGTTAAGATATAGACCATCAGATCCTGCGAATTTGTGGGATTTTAGTTCCTTAAGATTCTCCAATACCTTTTCTCTGCTGATACTAATTACTTTGTGCCTCGCTCTTATTAATTCCTAGGTTATCCTCTAATTCTGGTATGTAATTTCTGTCTTCTACCGTAAAGACAGGCACAAGTTATTTGTTCAATGTCTGCCATTTCCTCATTTTCCCAAGATAATTTCCCCTGTCTCTGCATCGAAGGAACTAATGTTTACTTTAGCTACTCTCCTTTTTAATATGTTCATAAAAGGTCTTAAATCTGTTTTTGTATACTGGCTAATTTACCCTTTCTATTTTTTTCCCTTTTTGATTAACTTTTTGGTGGCCCTTTGCTGGTTTCTAAAACACTCTCAATCCTCAGGCTTACTACTTTTTTTGCCACAATATAAGCCCCTTCTTTTAACCTAATGCTATCCTTAACTTCCTTAGTAAGCCATGGTGGATCTTTCTTGCTTAGTTTTTGTTTTTTAATGGAATGTATTTCTACTGGAAAGTTTGAATTGTTTCTTTAAATGTTTCCCACTGTTTATTCACTGCCATACTTTTTAATCTACTTATCCAATCAACCTTAGCCAGTTTTCCCCTACAATATTTAACTGTCTTTGATTAAGTTTAAGATTCTTACTTGGGTCTGGTGTATGTCACTTTCAAATCAAGTCTACAAGCCACAGGTTGAATTGTGATTGAAATCATAGCATCAAACAAGATAGAAGAAGGCCATTCAGCCCAGCATGTCTGTGCCAGCAAATCTCATCCCTCTACCCGCACCCTCACTCACCCAGGTCAAGATATAGAACATAGGAACATAAGAGCATAAGAACTAGGAGGAGGCAATTCAGCCCCTCGAGCCTGCCCCGCCATTCAATATGATTATGGCTGATCTCAATTCGGCCTCAACTCCAATTTCCCGCCCTCTCCCGATAACCTTTCAACCCGTTACTAATTAAAAATCTGTCTATCTCCTCCTTAAATTTATTCAGTGTCTCAGCATCCGCTACACTGAGGCAGTGAATTCCACAGATTCACGACCCTTTGAGAAAAGTAATTCCTCCTCATCTCTGATTTAACTCTACCACCACATAGCCTAAAACTATGGCCTCTCGTTCTAGAATGCCCCTCAAGGGGAAACATCCGCTCCCCGTCTACTTTGTCTATCCCCTTTAGCATCTCATATACTTCAATTAGAGCTCCTTTCATCCTTCTAAACTCTAGCGAGTATAGGCCTAAACTGCTCAATCTCTCCTCATAAGACAAGCCCCACATCTCTGGAATCTTCTGAACTGCCTCCAGTGCAACTACATCCTTCCTCAAGTAAGGGGACCAAAACTGTGCACTTTACTCCAGGTGCGGTCTCACCAATGCCTTGTACAGTTGCAACAACACTTCCCTATTTTTATACTCTATTCCTTTAGAAATAAATGCCAAAATTCCATTTGCCTTCCTTATTACCTGCTATACCTGCATATTAGCTTTCAGCGATTCATGCACGAGGACACCCAGATCTCTCTGCACTAAGCATTCTGAAGTTTCTCTCCATTTAAATAATAACAATGGGAGTTGGTGGAATTTATATTCAATTAATAAATCTGGCATTGAAAGTTAGTCTCAGCAATAGTGACTATGATATGAGAAATAGGAGCAGGAATAGGCCATTCAGCCCCTCAAGCCTGCCCCACAATTCAATAAGATCATGGCTGAAATGTCCCTGGCCTCAACTACTCTTGTGTGCCAGCTCCTCATAGCCTTCAAATCCCCGATGTTTCAAAAATCTATCTATCACCTCTTTAAATACTTTCCGTGCTCTGAGTAGAGAATTCCAGACATTCACTGTCCTCTGAGAGAAGAAATTCTTTTGCATCTCAGTTTTAAATGCATGTCCCCTTATTCTGTAACTGTTCCCTAGTTCGCGATTCCCCCACTGGAGGAAACATCTTCTCAACATCTACCCTGTCAAGCCCCCTTAGAATCTTTTACGTTTCAATTAGATCTTCTAAACTCTACTGAATATAGGCCTAACCTGTTTAGCCTTTTTTGATAAGTCAACCCCTTCATCCCAGGAATCAGCGTAGTGAATCTCTTTTGAACTACCTCTAATGCCAGTCTATCCTTTCTTAAATACAGGGTCCAAAACTGTACACAATACTCCAGGTGAGGCCTCACCAACACCCTGTGCAGCTGTAACAAGACTTCCCTATTTTTAAACTCCAATCCCCTAGCAATACAGGCCAAAATTCCATTTGCCTTCTTAATTACTTGCTGCACCTGCATGCTAACTTTTTGTGTTTCATGCACAAGAACACCCAGGTCCCTCTGTCCTGCACTTTTTTGGGAGTCTCTCTCCATTTAAATAATAGTCTGCCTTTTGATTTTTCTTACCAAAGTGCATGACCTCGCATTTCCCTACATTAAACTCCATCTGCCAAGTTTTTGCCCACTCACTCAACCTATCTATATCCCCTTGCAGATTCCTTATATCCTCATCACAACATACCCTCGCACCTATTTTTGCGTCATCAGTAAATTTGGATACATTATACTCTGCCCTTCCTCCAAGTCATTAATATAGATAGCAAATAATTGAGGCCCTAGGACTGATCCTTGTGGCACTCCACTAGTTTTTGTTCCCAACCTGAAGAAGACCCATTAATCCCGACTCTCTGGGCAGAATCTTTTGCCTGTCGGGCAGGCAGGTCGGGCGCAGGGCCAATCGCCACCCGCAATCAGCTGCGTGCCGCCATTTTCGTGGACGGACCAATTAAGTGACATGCACCTGGTTACGCTCAGTGCTACCTGTGCGGGCGGAGGGAGGAAGGAGAGTCGGGGCCTGTGCTCTTTCACACAAGTGTGCGAAAGAGCGCAGAAATCTCCCTGTGGCATGGAGCTGCCTCAGGGAGATTTAAGTTCAGTTTTAAAGTTTGGAAAAAAAGGAAGATTCAAATTATTCAGACATGTCCCTTCATGTGATAGTGTCACATGAGCTGGGACGTGTTTATGAATTGTCAAAATTTTTTTTATTTAATTAATAAAATCTTCATGAAGCCTCATCCCACCCGTGAATGAGGTTTCATGAAAAACATGAAGGCCGCTTGGGCTCTTCGCCTGCCCCCTGCCAACCTTAAGGTTGGACGGGCAGTGTTGAGAATTAGTTTAATTGGTGAATTACTGCGCATCATTTTACATGTCAACATGCGGGGCCCACCCCCGCACGACGAAGAGAAAATTCTGCCCTCTGTCATCTGTCCTTAATCCATACTAATACATTACCCCCAATACTGTGAGCTCCTCTCTTGTACAACAACCTTTTATGTGGCACCTTTTCGAATGACTTCTGGAAATCCAAATACGTTATATCTAACAGTTCCCCTTTATCGACCCTGCTTGTTATATCCTCAAAGAACTATAGCAAATTTGTCAAACATGATTTCCCTTTCACAATACCATGTTGACTCTGTTTGACTGTGTTAAGCTTTTCTAAATGTCCTGCTATTCCTTCCTTAATAACGGACTCTAACATTTTCCCAACAACAGATGTTAGGCTGACTGGCCTATAGTTTCCTGCTTTTAGTCTCCCTCCCTTCTTGAACAGCGGCATCACATCAGAGGTTTTCCAATCCTCTGGGATCCTCCCAGAATCCAGTGAGTTCTGGAATATTTTGACCAATGGCCCCACTATCCCTGCAGCCGCTTCCTTTAATACACTTGGATGCAGGTCATCAGATCCTGGTGACATGTCTGCCTTTAGTCCCATTAGTTTGTCAAATACTTTTGTCCCTCATGATAGAGACTGTTACAAGATCTTTCAATCCCATTAGCTCCTTGCTTATCTGATATCTTTAGAATGCTTATGGTGTCTTCCACCATGAAGACCGATGCAAAATATTGGTTTAAATTATCTGCCATTTCCTTGTTCCCTGTTATCAATTCTCTAGTCGCACCCTTCGAGGGTCCCATGCTCACTTTAGCCACACTCTCTTTTTATATATCCGTAAAAGCTCTTGCTGTTTGTTTTTAGACAACTATCATTGATTGTTGTAAAAACCTATCTGGTTCACTATTGTCTTTTAGGGAAGGAAATCTGCCATCCTTAGCTGGTCTGGCCTACCTGTGACTCAAGACCCACAACAATGTGTTTGACTCTTAAGTCTCTGAAATGGCCAAGCAAGCCACTTGGTTCAAGGAACAATTAGGGATGGGCAACAAATTCTGGCCTTGCCAGTGTAACCCACATCTCATGAAAAAAAGAGAGAGAGGAAAAAATGCCCCTGGAGGCGATTACAGAGCAGCCAGTACGCAAAAACAACATTCAGGATGTTGGAAAATGGGATTAGAATGGGCGGCTAGGTTTTTATTTTAGCCGGTGCAGACACGATGGACTGAATGGCCTCTTTCTGTGCCGTAGCTTTTCCATGGGTCTCTTCTGTGATGGGCCAAGTGGCACATTTTCTGTTTTGGTGTTTCTCTCCCAATCATTTTCCACTTGCTTTACTCCTTGTGCTAATTATTTTGATCTGTCTTCGAAGGGGCGTAGTAGCAGCTATATTCATGATAAATGTATAATTATGTCACTGCTTGGTTTTGAAAAGATTCAGGGTCTTAAAGAAAAATCAGAAAAAATTGATAACATTGAAAAGAACAATCTATCTGAGAGGGAATGGAATAGATTCTTCTAATCTCAAATCCACAGCACAATCGTTGCTTTACAAGCAGAAACCAAGGTACAAAAGGAATGATTCATTCTTTGACTTAACAATCACAGGGATGGAGAGTGAGGGGATTCCCTGTTACATCTTATAATAACACTTGAGGGCTAAGGTTTCATTAGCTCTGACCAGTATTTCGGCTGTTTGTAACCCCTCTCGAGTAATCTGAAGAATGGTTTGAAATCTTATTTATTCGTCCCTTGTAGGATCGAGATGATCAATGAACTGGGGAGTCTTAGCTGTTTTTAAAAAAAAACCCAGAAAATGCTGGGATTGCAGAACACAGGACTGGGCAGGAGTCTCCTGGAATTGGAGATTAATCTCCAGGCCTCTGTTATAAGAAACTTTTGCTCGGATCTTCTGAGCATCGGCAATGATGGTCGGATTGCCGCTGTGCTGAAAAATTCTCCCGATTTGATGATGCTGTACATTTCCTCCAGGGTCTTCCGATCCCGGCTTTCAAGGAAATGTGCAGCGCAGCGTCCTCCAGAGAACTCTATTGGAGCGGAGTGGAGTCAGGAAGACAGGTCCCCCCCACCCCCACCCTTTTTACAGCTCTGTGCCGCATAGTAATTTTAAAGATCCAGTCTTAATGTTAGTGAATGGGTGAGTGAGTGAATAGGTCAGTGGGTGAGTGAGTGAATGGGAAAGGTGGGTAACGTGTATATGTGAGTGGGTAGCGGGGTCTGGTTGGTGGTGGGGGGGTGGGGTGTAGTCAGTTCTGGTCACAGGGCTAGTCAGGTTCCTGGGGTACAGTCAGGTTGTCAGGGGAATAGTCAGGTCTGTTTGAGTGGAGGGGGTGGTGGGTGCGGTGGTGGAATGCTAGTTAGGGGGCAGGGTGCTGTTGGGTTGATGGGATAGTTGAGTGGTTAGGAGAGGTGGTTGGTCTGGTCGTGGGGGAGTAGTGATGTCGGGTCTGGGTTGTTAGGTCGGGCAGGTGGTTGGATGGATGGGGGGTGGTGGTCAGGTTGGGTTGGGAAAGTAACAGGTGGGGGAGAGTAGTCAGGTCAGGGGTGTGGTTGTGGGGTCAGAAGGGGTGATTAGAGGGTCAGTTATGTAGTTACCCTGGTGTTTGACTGGGCTTTAATCTGTATAACATTTCCTGGATAACTACCCAGGTAAGTACCCTGGAACTGTCTGAAGTCTCCAACTCTAACTCAGAGTTGGGAATGTTTGCAGAGGGTCCAGAGAGCAGGGGAATTGTCGATTTGGAAGTTGAAACTCCTGGGAAATTCTCTCGTAGGTCCGTGTGTCAAGACTTTCACAGGGTCCTGACACACATCATCTGTTGTACGTCTGATCTCTGACGATTTGGAGACTGGAAGATTTGGCCCTTGTGTGAAAAGCCACAGGGGCATTAGACAAAAAAATGTGTTACTACTCCTGTAGAGACCGATTTAAGTTTTGAAAGAAATGAATCCCCACGAAGCCAATAGAATAAAAGCCAATGGACCAGATTTCACTTTTAAAAACTTTTACTGTAACAAACAAAACCAAGATCAACTTAACCCAAACATTAATTAAGAGGTGATGGATTTTTCAAATAAAAAAGCTAAATTTTGCTTTAAATAGTTGATAAAACAACGTGGCACTTCACTTGGTTACAAACACTTGCATTACTTACCACACAAATGTGGTAACACAGTCTCTGCTCTACTCTCAGTGATCTGCTTCAACACCAGGATCTGTTTAATAACTGCAGAATTGAAAGTTCTTCCACTTGGAGGGAACCCTGATTATTTCTTCTTTATATGAATTCTCACTGTCCCCTGAAATGCCAAGCAGAAAATAGACTGAAACCCAACCTCATTGTAATTAGCTTTCTATTTACTCTTTGCTGCTTAGCTGTTGATTCCCTTGGCAACCCCTGGTTTGATGGGCATTTCTTGGAACCTAATGTCATCATAATCAGGAAATCAGTTAACTTTCACAGAATCACAGAATTTTAATGGCACAGAAGGAGGCCATTCAGCCCATCATGCCTGCACCGGCTCGCCAGTGAGCAGTGTGACCTAGTGCCATTGCCCTTCCTTTTCCTTGTATCCCTGCACCTTGTTTCTATTTAAATAATCATCTGATGCCCTCCTGAATGCCTCGATTGAACATGCCTCCACCACACTTCCAGGCAGTGCCTTCCAGACCCGAACCACTCGTTGTGGTTCGGGTCTGGATGAACTTTCTTTCAGAATGCTTCCCAGCCCACTTTGGTTTAAAAGGGACATCGCACAAAAAGGAAATGCATACTTCCCAAAACACATGGGTCATTACAATTATTTTATTTTCCTCCAGGCATTTTCATTTGTCATTTGTAAAAGTGTTGGAGATAGGAAAGTTGGTGGTTTGACTGAAAGTCTCAAGCCACCCAGTCGAGTAATAAAGAGTTTGTTCACTGTGGACTTGGTGTGGGCAGTGCCTTGCAAGGGTGTGAGAGTGGGGGAAGTGCATTTGGAGGCTAGACATCAAATGATATGTCCAACCAAATTTGGCAATCTAGTATTTTACCTGTTCTGGTGCAGGATCTCACTTTAACTTGTCTCTCTCTTTTAGATGCTATGTGTAATGAGGTTGGCTGGACGGGTGGAGTAGAACAGAACTTCCCCTCCCTCCCCTCTCTCTGACAGCTGTGTGTTGTCGCTCCCAGTTAGGATGAGAACCAAGAACTCTATTGCCATGACAGACAACAAGATACTGCACACTCCACCATCTATGAGGTGCAAGTCAGTTGTATGATTGAATATACTCCACTTGCCTGGATGAGTGCAGCTCCAAAAACGCTAAAGAAGCTCAGTGCAATCCAGGGCAAAGCAGCCTGCTTAATTGGCACCTCATCCACCACCTTAAATATTCAATCCATCCACCACCAGTGCACCATGGAGCAGTGTGTGCCATCTACAAGATGTACTGTAGGAACTCACCAAGCCTCCTTCAACAGCACCTTCCATATCCACCACCTCTGCCACCTAGAAGAACTAGGACAGCAGACATATGGGAACACCACCGCCTGAAAGTTCCCCTCTTAAGTCACACACCGTCCTGACTTAGAACTATATCACCATTCCTTCACTGTTGCTAAGTCATAATCCTGGAACTCCCTTCCTAACAGCACTGCATGTTCCCACAACCCATGGACTGTGACAATTCAGGAAGGCTGCTTACCACCACCTTCTCGAGGTGAATTGGGAATGGGCAATAAATACTGGCCTTGCCAGCAATGCTCACTTTAAAAAAAAGCAGGCAGACGTCTTTGTGAAATAAGGGGGAGGAGTGGCCAAAGTGACAAGTGAGGAAAATGATGTTGAAAATAAATTGAAAAACAAACAAAAAAGGAATAGGTGAAGAATACAAATTCTCCCCCTCAAAAAGCAGCATTGATTCAGCGTACAAAGAAATGATATTTTGTTAACGTGGCCTTGTAGATTTACTGCATTGCCTCCAGCTTCACTGAACGTACAAAATGTACCAAAGCATTGCTTCAACAGGCTTTGTCTATCTGAATATGTACTGTCATTTGAGATGGTACTGCAATGCCCCCAGAGCCCTGCTGGTTTAAGGGCTGAATACATTTTATTAGGGAATTTACTAGGGATTTTCAAAAAGCCGCGATGTTTTCAGAAGGTAAATAAATAAAATAGTACTGTTTTCACTGCTGACAAGAGGCATTGATTGAGGATTATCACAGAAAAATGAAAGGGGAAGTTGGCTGAATTTTTTTCACAGAGGCTTACTAGAATATGGAATGATTTATTACAAATTACTTTTAAGGTAGAGACTACCTAAGACAAAAACAAAAAAACTGTGGATGCTGGAAATCCAAAACAAAAACAGAATTACCTGGAAAAACTCAGCAGGTCTGGCAGCATCAGCGGAGAAGAAAAGAGTTGACGTTTCGCGTCCTCATGACCCTTCGACAGAACTGAGTGAATCCAAGAAAGGGGTGAAATATAAACTGGTTTAAGGTTTGGTGGGGGGTTTGGGTGGGGGGAGAGAAGTGGAGGGGGTTGGTGTGGTTATAGGGACAAACAAGCAGTGATAGAAGCAGATCATCAAAAGATGTCGCAGACAACAGAACAAAAGAACACATAGGTGTTAAAGTTGGTGATATTATCTAAACGAATGTGCTAATTAAGAATGGATGGTAGGGCACTCAAGGTATAGCTCTAGTGGGGGTGGGGGGAGCATAAAAGATTTAAAAATATTAAAAATATAGGCGGGAAAAGAAAAATCTATATAATTTATTGGAAAAACAAAAGGAAGGGGGAAGAAACAGAAAGGGGGTGGGAATGGAGGAGGGAGCTCAAGACCTAAAGTTGTTGAATTCAATATTCAGTCCAGAAGGCTGTAAAGTGCCTAGTCGGAAGATGAGGTGTTGTTCCTCCAGTTTGCATTGGGCTTCACTGGAACAATGCAGCAAGCCAAGGACAGACATGTCCTTGGACAGACTACCTAAGACAAGATTATTTTACATGAAAAAGGAATGCATTTCAACAAGAATGCTTACATAATGGCTTTTCAGGCCCTCAGTATATTCCAAAGATCATCACAACCAATGGGTCCCTTTGAAGAGCGGCCGTTGTTGTTAGATCATAAGCTCAGAAGAAATAGGAGCAGGAGTAGGCCATTGGGTACATTGAGCTGCTCTGCCTTCACCATGATCATGGCTGACCTGATTATGGCCTTAACTCCACTTTCTTGCCTGCCCACCTCCCCCTCCCCCTGTAACCTTTGACTCCCTTGTAGACCAAAAACCTGACTAACAGATCCCTCTGTTGCCTCTGATTTGTCAAGCTGCTTGTCTGTGATCTAGTGTTGAATGAGCTTAAATTTTCTCCAATTAAACATTGGGAATACCAAAGCCTTTGACTTTGGTCCCAGCCACAATCTCCCTCAGGAAAATTGCCTATCCCCTCCCCTGCCTCAACCGGCTGCTGAAACCCTCATTTGTGCTTTTGTTAATGGCAGACTGGACTATTCCAGTGCTCCCCTGGTTCAGCTCTCATCTTTTCCCCTCCTTAAAGTTCACCTCATCTAAAACTGCTTCCCATATTCTAACCTGCACTGAGGCTCGTTGACCTGCATTGGCTCCTGGCCCACAAGCACTTCAATTTTTTTCCTCTGTGGTCTCACCCCTCCCTATTCTGTGCCACCTAATCATTCAGGAGAAACATCTACTCAGAGACCAGTTGAACTGTGGAATTCCCGACCAAAAGGACTACTTGAGGCGACTAGCATAGATGTTTTCAAGGCGAAGCCAGGTTAACACGAGGGAGAAAGAAGTAGAAGGATATATTGATAAAGTCAAGTGCAAGGAGGCTTAAACATAAACATATGTTTAACATATGGAACATAAACCCTGGCATGGATCTAATGGGCCAAAGGCCAGTTCATGCTGTAAATACTGTGCAATGTAACTTCCTCCAGCCCTCTTAACCCTCCATGAACTCTGCATTCTTCCATTTCTGGCCTCTTGCCCATCTTGCCCGGATTTCATTTGCCTCTTTATTGGAGACCAGCCTTCTGCTGCCTGGACCCAAAGCTCTGGAATTTCCTCCACCTCTGACCTTTTACCTCTCTGATCCTTTAAGACACTTGTTAAAATCTCTGACCAAGCTTTTAGTCATCTCTCACAACATCTCTACCTTTGGTTTGGTGTCAAAGATTTGTCTGATAACGCTCCTGTGAAGCGCCTTGGGATTTTTTTTTCGTGTCTGGCACTAAAGTGGGCTATAATTGGAAGTGTAGAAATTTGCAGCCTGCCAAATTACAGAGTGTATTTTTTTACACCATCTGAGCATCAAAATGTAGGCATATTTTCCTTCATTCACTAATGTCACTGAAATAAGTCATCACAATCGCGCCTGCTGTCACCTTTTGAAGCTGACAGTGTTTAATCCAATGCACCAGCTTGTCAGTGTTTCATTAGCGAAATCTACCTTTTCCCTTGCCCAGAGTTTGGCAGTTGTCAGCAGCAACCAATCAGATCGTTCGGAGGGGCGAACTAGTAGCTATCACATCCAATCGGGTCAAGTGGAGGGCTGGCCTGGATAGTTATCACAACCAATCAGAGCAAGGAGAGAGCTGGCCTGCATAGTTATCACAACCAATCAGGTCAAGAGGAGGGGTGGACTGTGTAATTGATGGAACTAATCATATCCGTTGGAGGGCTGACAGTTATCACAACCAAACAAAAGTGCTATTTATTTTAAATGGATTAAAATCACTATTAAAACAATGGACAGCAGTGACTTCCAAAACAAAAACAGAATTACCTGGAAAAACTCAGCAGGTCTGGCAGCATCAGCGGAGAAGAAAAGAGTTGACGTTTCAAGTCCTCATGACCCTTCAACAGAACTGAGTGAATCTTAGGAAAGGGATGAAATATAAGCTGGTTTAAGGAGGGGGGGAAAGTTGGGGGGGCGGTGGGGGTGTTGTGGTTGTAGGGACAAGCAAGCAATGATAGGAGCAGATAATCGAAAGATGTCACAGACAAAAGAACACAGAGGCGTTGAAGGTGGCGATATTATCTAAACGAATGTGCTAATTAGAATGGATGGTAGGGCACTCAAGGTACAGCTCTAGTGGGGGTGGGGTGGAAAGGCTAGCAGGACATAAAAGATTTAAAAATAATGGAAATAGGTGGGAAAAGAAAAATCTATATAAATTATTGGAAAAAACAAAAGGAAGGGGGAAGAAACAGAAAGGGGTGGGGATGGAGGAGGGAGTTCAAGACCTAAAGTTGTTGAATTCAATATTCAGTCCGGAAGGCTGTAAAGTGCCTAGTCGGAAGATGAGGTGCTGTTCCTCCAGTTTGCGTTGGGCTTCACTGGAACAATGCAGCAAGCCAAGGACAGACATGTGGGCAAGAGAGCAGGGTGGAGTGTTAAAATGGCAAGCGACAGGGAGGTTTGGGTCATTCTTGCGGACAGACCGCAGGTGTTCTGCAAAGCGGTCGCCCAGTTTACGTTTGGTCTCTCCAATGTAGAGGAGACCACATTGGGAGCAACGAATGCAGTAGACTAAGTTGGGGGAAATGCAAGTGAAATGCTGCTTCTGACTCCCAGCCTGTTTTTAGGATTAATGCAAACAAAAAAAGAAATGTACTGCAAGGTTGAAAGGAACAATGGAACTAGATATTTAGAGCACAGAAGGAGCCTTTTGCTGGAACAGTACGGAACTGCCCTGCTCTCTCCATAGCCCCTGTATCCACCTCTACTTCAAATAATGATCCAGTTTACCTTTAAAAGGTGCAATGGTCTATACTTCAACTGCCCTCTGAGGCAAAACTTCAAAAGAGAAGAAAAAACTTGCATTTATACAGGACCTTTCACAATCTGTTGCTGTTGTAATGTAGGAAATGTGGCTTCCCCTTTGCACATAGCACACTCCCACAAGCAGTAGTGGCTTTGCTCCCATCCAGCTTCACCTGCTCCACCCCACCCCCCTTAAACAGTAAAATTTCATCATATTTCGACTTCTCTTTAGCTCTGAAGAAGGGTCTCACAGACTCGAAACATTAACTATGTTTCTCTCTCCACAGACCTGTTGAGTTTTTCCAGCATTTTCTGTTTCTATTTCCTACAAGCAGCAATGTGATAATGACCAAATAATCTGTTTTCTTTTAAGTTTTTTTATTGGTTGGGGGATAGATATTTTCAATGTTCCAGAATTTTCCATTCTTCAAAATCCTATTGCATAAGGAATTTTTCTTGGAACTGCTTTTCTCACACCCAGTGATCATTTTAAATTGATAATTTGTCACCAATGATTGCCCAGCTTCTTCCCATCAAAATTTATCATAATTTTAAAAGGAACGTCTCATAAATTTTGTAATAGCTGTCAAGTCTCTGCTCACCACCAGAGTTAGCACGCAGTGATGAGAAGTGAGGCTTTCTGCACGAAGTAGCGTATGATGAGAGAGACTGTCGATACTCATTGGTGGAAGTTATTCATTTGAGTGAAGTAGCAAGGGACAATCAAGTGGCTGTGGAAATGAACCCCCCAAATTGTTGGTGTTTGCCAAAAAGGAAAGAGAAAACAGAAGACAGAGACAGACTAAGCCTTCCCTTGCATTTCCACCCCTGTGCTTGCTGAGTTACCTTGACTCTGAATTTGGCAATACCTCAATTTTAATATTTACATCCCTGTTTTCAAATCCCTCCATGACTTCAACCCTCCCTATCTCTGTAATCCACTCCAGCTGGTACAGCCCCTTGAGGTATCTGCATTCCTCCAATTCAGCCTGTTGAACGTGCCCGATTTTATTTGCTCTGCTGTTGCTGGCTGTGCTTTCAGCCATCTGGACCCCAAGCTCTGGAATTCCCTCCCTAAACCTTGCCATATCTGCACCACTCTCTCCTCCCATCAAAACCTATCATAATTGTAAAAAGAACTTCTAGTAAATCTCGTACTCGCTGTCTCAAGTCTCTACCCATAAGTTACCAAGTGATGATCAGAAGTCAGGCTTTCGGCACTAAATAGCACATGATGAGAAGAGCTATCGATACTCATGGGCATAGGGCATTCATTTGAGTGAAGTAGTAGTCAGCAGCAACCAGTGGCCGTAAGATGCTACTAAAAAAGCTACCTTGCTGATCAAACTTTTGTCACCTACCCTAATATCTCCATATGTGGCTTGCTGTCAAATTTTGATTGACAACTCCTTTGATTGTTTGATGGCTCCTGTGAAGTCCTTGGGACATTTAATTCTGTTGAAGATCCAGATGTAAGTTGTTGTATTATGTAATCCGGTGATAGAACCACAGATGTACTGCAACAAAATAAGATTGGAGCTGCTCTTCATAAAACATATGCTGAGAGGTATTATGTTCCTGTCCAATTACTCTTATATATTGCAGCCTCTTCATTCACTATATACAACATTATACGTTGAAATTTAATGCAGAGAAGTATGAAGTGATATATTTTGGTAGGAAGGATGAAGACAGGCAATATAAAATAAAGGATGCAGTTCTAAAGTGAGTGCAGGAGCAGAGGGACCTGGGGTATATGTGCACAGCTCGTTGAAGATGACAAGACAGGCTGAGAAAGTGGTTAGTAAGGCCTATGAGATCCTGGGCTTTATAAGTAGAAACACAGAGTACAAAGGCAAGGAGGTTTTGGTGAATCTTTACAAAACACTGTTTCAGCCTCAGCTGGAGCTATGTGTCCAATTCAGGGCACCACGTTTTAGGAAGTATGTAAAAGCTTTAGCGAGGGTGTTGAAAAGATTTACAGGAATGATTCCAGGGGTGAGGGATGAAGGAAGAGTTGTGTGGATAGATTGGAGAAATTAGGGTGTTTTCCTGAGAGAAGAGAAGACTGAGAGGAGATTTGATAAAGGCGTTCAAGATCATGAAGGGTCTGGCATGAGTACACAGAGAGATACGGTGAAATGGGACACTGATTTAAGGTGTTTGACAAAAGAAGCAATAAGTGACATGAGGAAAAACCTTTTTACGCAGCGAATGGTTTGGAACTGGAATGCACTGCCTGTGGTAGAGGCCGCTATGTAGGGGCTTTCAAATGGGAATTCAATAATTATCGGAAGAGAAAAAGTTTGCAGGGCTCTGGGGAAAAGTTCAAGGGAGTGGACTAGCTGAGTTGCTCTTGTATAGAACCAGCATGGACATGTTGGGCTGAATCACCTCCTCTTGTGCTGTAACCACTCTTAAGATTCCACTTTAGAACTAGGTTGAATAAAATTTACCACAGCCTCTGACCTTTTTATGTTGTGACAGTTTTGCAGTGACATCTGCTAATGATGGTAGGGACGTGGCAATCCCTAATGCTGCAGGACACAAGAACCTGTAGAGAACATGCAGGAAGAGGTGAAAATGTGAAGTTAAAGAGACTCACAGTTTAGCTGGCTTTATACTGGCGTGCTTACCATCACTGGGAGCTGGCTTATAGTCACACTGCTCTCCTGAATTTGAGTTAACATTGTACATTATGAAAGGAGCTGTTGGTGCAGAACAGGTCCTGCAGAGACCTTTGGAGGGCCTGCAAAATGTTGCTTAAAGCATAGTGGAGATCTGTGGTGATAAGTTCCTACTTTTGCTACTGTGAACCGCGAGCCGACCTTCATTGGTCAGTATATGCATTGGGATTCCTACATCTCCACACTCTTCATGATTGGCCTTATTGACAGTGTCGTAAATAAGGCCCAGGCCATTTGCTCACTATGCAAGGTTGACACCGAAATAGGGCACATCAAAGCTATCCTGTGGATAATGGCTACCTTGGACAGATCATTGCTCGTTGTGTATTGCACAGACTTATGAATGGACCTAATGCCACCACTTTCGAGCCTGAGAAGCGCCCAGTCCACCTCAAATTATCCTAGAAGGGTAAAGTATCTCAAACATTTGAGCAACAGGTGAAGCTAGCCATTTCACGCTGTTACTGTGTAGTGGCAACACAAGTGCTGTTTTCCAAAAATAGGATGAAGCCAAAAAGACGTTTTGCCTGCCACACAAATGATTAATATGGGATATGAATTTCAGTGCCGGTGCAATACCAGGTTTTTAGGCCATACACCCCAACGACAGGCGGATTGTATCAAACAGTACGTCCCTTCAGCTATTCGCAATAGGCAGAGAACTGACTGTACTGAACCAACCTGTGCTTGCAAAACTCAGAACATAATGTCTAACAGATGTGGTTCTACGATTGGGCAGTGTTTGCTGAACAATCCCAAGTATGCTAAAAATTACATGAAAAAACAATTTATGGAAAAATGAATATGTCCAAACGTTGTTGGGAAAATGCTGGAATCCGTTCTTAAGGAAGCCTTAACAACGCACTTAGAAAAGCATGGTATGATTAGAACATGTCAACATGATTTACTCAAGGGAGATCCCGTTTAACAAATTTATTAGAGAGTTTTTTGAGGATGTAACTAGTAGGGTAGATGAAGGGGAACCAGTAGATGTAGTATACCTGGATTTTCAAAAGGCATTTGATAAGGTGCCACACAAAATGTTAATAGACAAGATAAGGACTCATGGAGTTGGGGGTTATATTTTAGCATGGATAGAGGATTGGTTAATGGATAGAAAGCAGAGTGGGCATAAATGGGGCTTTTTCAAGTTGGCAGGCAGTGGAGAGTGGAGCACCACAAGAGTCAGTGCTGGGGTCCCAGTAATTTAAAATCTATATTAATGGTTTAGATGAAGAATCAGAGTAATGTATCAAAGTTTGCTGACAGTATAAAGCTAGGTCGAAAGGTAAGCTGTGGGGAGGACACAGAGAGGTTGGAAAGAGATATAGACAGGTAAATGAGTGGGCAATTAGATGGCAGGTGGAGTATATTGTAGGGAAGTGTGAAGTTATTCACTTTGGTCATAAGAAATAAAAAGCAGAATATGATTTAAAAGGTGTGAAGTGTTGATATCCAAAGAGACTTGGGTGTGCTTATACAAGGAATGCAGAAAGTTAGCATGCAGGTGCAGCAACCAATAGGAAGGCAAATGGCATGTTGGCCTTTATTGCAAGGGGATTGGAGTACAAGAATAAAGAAGTCTTGCTGCAGTTGTACAGGGTTTTGGTAAGACCACATCTGGAATACTGTGTGCAGTTTTGGTCTCCCACATTTAAGAAAGGATGTACTTGCATTAGAGGCATTACAGCAAAGGTTCACTAGATTGGTCCCTGGGTTGAGGGATTTGTTCTATGATGAGAGGCTGAGTAAATTGGGCTTATGTTCTCTGGAGTTCAGAAGAATGAGAGGTGATCTCACTGAAATAGACAAGATTCTGAAGGGACTTGTTAGGGTCGACGTTGAGAGATTGTTTTCGCTAGTCGGGGAATCTAGAACATGGGCCACAATAAGTGGCCAATCGTTTAGGACTGAGATGAGGAGAAATTACTTCACTCAAAGGGCTGTGAATCATCGGAATTCTCAACCCCAGAGGTTTGTGGATGCTCCATTGTTGAATACATTTAAGGTTGGGGTAGACCAATTTTTTGTGTCTCAGGGAATTAAGGGATATGTGGAGCAGGCAGGAAAATGGATTTGAAACACAAGATCAGCCATAATCGTTTTGAATGGCAGAGCAGACTCAACAGGCCATCTGGCTCCTCCTCCTATTTCTTGTGTTGTTGTGTTCATTGAATTTTTTTTTTAAAGAAACAAAAACATGGGGGGCACAATAGCTCCATGGTGCATTCCTCGTGACAACGGCGTGACCAATCGGAGCCGACTGGCCAACCAATCAGCAGCCTTTTTCTCATGCAGTGTTAATTGTTGTTCCCTTTTGAAGTTTGGTATTCTAGTGTCTGTCCTGATGAGTGTAAGGTGAGAAGCTTCAACAACATGTCTTTTTTTCAGCAATGCCCATTGTGAATTTGTTAATGAGTTTAGAAAGGGCTCACTTATAATTTTATTACAAATAGCAAACAGAAGCTAACACACCCCTCTTCCCCACTGGATCTTGATGCACCTCTTGATGCGCTGCAGTATTAACTACTGGCTGAGTTTCAGGTCCATTACTGTTAACTTGTAAGCCACTGTCTCATTTACTTATTTTCCCTCCTTTCCCTGAAGGTGCTGACTCATGTTGAGGTACAGTTTCGGGGTGACATTGATCTGTTGAACTCCGCCCGAGCAGCTGTGACCAAGGCCTGCTTATGGAACCATGGCGTGAGAGGTGGGTGCAGCATTGGAGCCGATGCTGACCACATCCTGGGGAAATGGCCCTTGGATGCCACTTGGAGTGTCAAACCCTGGAAGATATTGGCACTTCTTCCCTGGGGTGGTGGGTTGGGGGGGCACTCGGCCCAATGCCAGTGCCTCTCCGACTATCTCTGATGTGTACCATCTTTTAGATCTGGTTTAAAAAAATCTTTAACTCGATCTGCAGCAGACAATGAGATTCTGTATTTCTTGGATTTATTTGATATTTTAACTATATTTGATTTATAACATGCTGAAGGATGATAATCCATATTGTGCAAAGACTAATCTATCTATTATGTTGCTGTGGTAAAGCAGGGCTGTGCCTGTTTACCTATTCATGGAGTTTAGTTACTGCCTGTGCTTTAGAAAATGCTGAAAAACAGAAAATGCTGGAAATACCCCGAGAGAGAAACAGAATTTATGGGCTGGACTTTACGTGCCCCTGCTCCGTGTGTTTTTGGCAGGGGGAGGGCATGGGCCATATAAGATAGGGCAGGTGTTGGGGGTAAACCTGCCCCGTAATTTGCTGCAACTTGTTTTAGGTCAGTGACCTTTCATCAGAACTGTTCTCAGTGCATTGGTTCAGGGATAAAATATTGGCCTAGGAGGTTGAGAGAACCACACTGCTCTTCTTCAAAATAGTGACATGAGGATCTTCCACATCCACCTTGGAGGGGGGGCGGGGCACATAGGACCTTGATTTAACAGCTCATCCAAAAGATGGCACCTGCAGCAATGCAGCACTCCCTCAGTATTGCCATGGAGTGTCAGCTTGTGTTTTGTGTTCAAGTCTCTGGAGTGGGACCTCAAAAGTCTCTCAAGTGATACCAGAACTGAGAGGATACAGCCATCAGTAAAGGCTGAACAGGCTGCCCTTTCTAAAGAAAAGTGAAAATCGAGACGAGACCTGATCCACTCAGCAGAACTTCACAATTCAAATTTTTTGGATTTGACCATGTACCCTGGTCCTTCGTTATCATTAGGTCAGAATCCCTCCTTAACAGCACTGCAGGAGCACCTACACCATACTGATTGCACTGCTTCAAGGCAGCTCACTATCACCTTCACAAGGGCAATTAGTGAGAGGCAATAAATGCTGACTTTGCCAGTGAACCCCGCACCCTGACATTGAATTTTTTTGAAAGATTATCTACTTAATTGGGAAGCCTTGGAGAGAATACAGAGGTACCCTGGAATGGTAGCAGCGATTAGGGGTTTCAGCTGCATGGAGAGATCAAAGAAGCTGGGGTCGTTCCCCTTAGAGCGGAGAATGGGAGATTTAATTAGAGCTGTTTAAGGTTAAGAGGAGATTTTGATAGAGTAAGTGGGGAGAAACTGTTTCCACTAGCTGGAGAGTTGGTAACCAGAAGCGGTGGATTTAACATAATTGGCAAAAAAGACAGTGTGGGTAGCAGGGGAATGAGTTGTCATGATCTGGAATGCGCTGCCTGAAAGAGTGGTGGAAGCAGATTCAATGGCAACTTTCAAAAAAGAATTTGATCTTTATTGAAAAAGGGAAAGTTTGTGGGGCTGTGGGTCAGGAGTCATGGAGTTGGACTAGTTGGATGGATGCTTCAAAGAGCCAGCACAGGCATGATGTGCTGAATGGCCTCCTTCTGTGCCGTTTAGTCCTCTAATGCATATCAGCTCAAGGTAGTTCTGTTGTGAAAAGCAGGTCAGTGCCAGGGAGAAGGACAACACCTATTGTAACGTTTGAGAGTGCTTGTACTTATTTGATACACTTGAATGGGCAATGAGCTTTGTTTGGGGATTCACGTCTGCTGGAATCTTCATCTACAGGCCTGTTCAGCCGCTCAGCCAGGTGGTGTCAGCAGTTTTTATTCTCAAAGTGATTTGAATGCCTGGTGGGTCTGTGTGAATGTTGGGAATGTCTCTTTCACTCAGGACAGGACAGTGAGAAATGAGAAGCAAACACAATCGAGAGAAACCTTTCAGCAGGGGAGAGTGGAGAAGAGGAGGGACCCAGTGAGGTCTTTTGAGACCTGCTTGCTTTTCTGTGCCCAGTAAAGCTAACGCTTAACCCCCACAGCATTAATTGATATACTGATTAAGACAAATAGCCATGAGTGTAATGCACAGTTACTGTGTACACCAGTAAGCATGATTTTTCAATGGATTCTCGGGATGTGTGTGATTTGGAGGGGAACATTGTAGTGATGGTGTCAGGGGAGGGGGGGAATATTAACCCCCAAAAATGGATGTGTTGGGAGCAGATGGAGAGTTAAAATAATTGATTTTTGAATTGTGACTGCAAGCTAGCTCCACTCCTGGGTCTGATGGAGGTGCATACAAATTAGGAGCAGGAGTAGGCCACTCGGCCCTTCGAGCCTGCTCTGCTAATTAATAAGATCATGGCTGAGCTGCCTACAATCTCCTGCCTACCTGCGATAACCTTTCACCCCCTTGTTAATCAAGAGTCTATCTACCTCTGCCTTAAAAATGTTTAAAGATTCTGCTTCCACTGCCTTTTGAGGAAGAGAGTTCCAAAGAGTCTGTGCCCTCTGAGAGAAAAAAATTTCTTCTTAGTTCTGCCTTAAGCGGGCGACCCCTTATTTTTAAACAGTGACCCCTTGTTCTAGATTCTCCCACAAGAGGAAATATCCTCTCCACATCCACCCTGTCAAGATATTGTCAGCATCCACTTGGATGCCAGCATCCATTTGCATGCCAGCGAGCAACCTACTCACTGAAACCAGGGCTTTAATTAGTACGTGCAGGCTGGAACTTATTGCTGCAATTAACAGTCTTAGGAGACATTAAATTTTATTAATGTTTAAAATTTGAATTTTACTGATATTTAAATTTAATGTCTCCAGCATGAGGCTTGGGAAACTGACCAGGGAAATGGAAGTGAGCGAGATGGGTATTTAAACTGGCCATTGCCCCACCTGCATTAAACCTCGCTTACTGGTGTCTCAGGTTCTTCTGGCACACGTCTGGTAGCGAGTCCTGTGCCCACGTCACATGGTTTACAGTCAATTGGCTCAGCTTCCTTGACCTCTCGGAAGAGCAGCGCTGCCCGTGGGCTGAGGTTGGCATGCCAGGTTGTGGCAGACACCTACAGGCTCTGAGAAGATAGCTTCCGACCTGCAGGACAGGCATTACTGTCACCACTTCGCTCAACCTGCCTGCCTCTGGCCCCTTCCAGGGCTCTGCCAGAGACATTTCGAGGATCTCGCAGTCCGCTGCGCATAATTGCATAAGGCAGCCTGACATGTTTGCCAGCCTCTTCCAGTTGTGCAAAATTTCCTTGCGCTGACAGTAGCCAGAATGAACGGGAACTTGGATTTGCCTCTCTGGCTGGATTCCCATGTGTACAGGGTGCCATTGATTGCGCAGCCGTGCCAATCCGGGCACACCCACGTCAACCAGGCAGCAAGGGGTTTTCATCCATCAATGCTCAGCCTGTGCATAACCACGTCGTATGTCACGAGCATCCCAGTTACAGCTCATACAACAAGGTGCAACTTTTTCAGGGGTTTTTATAGCAAGACTAATGGTGTAAAAATGAAACTTCACGTAAAATTGAAGTGATTGCTAAAGATTCCCAACTTCAACAGAGTGGAGATGGGTGGGAGTGGGGGGGGGTGGGGCGCGGTGAAATCCCTGACTGTGACCTTTAGGTTTTCTGTGTTTAACTGCACATGTGCGGATGCTACAAGTTGCTGCCAGTTTCACAGTCATAACGACTGTACGCTGGCAGTTTTGCTGTCATTATAACCGCAAAATCTGGGCCAATATATGGGCAGCTGCTGAGTAGCAGATATGTGGAATCACTTGGCTGACCTGAGGCTGTTATGTTTGCCAGCTCCTTGCTTTCATCCTCTGGTGAGCTGCCATCTGGAGATAGCGCTCGCTCGCTTGCTCTCTCTCTTTCTCTCTGCAAGCAAAGGGAGCAATCTCTTTGATTATCGGAGAATCTGGAGCTCACCTGGTCTCCAGTTGCAAGTTACTGTTAACCTGAGCCATGAATGATAGAAAGACCTGCATTTACAGAGTGCCTGTCACATCCTCAGAATGTCCCAAAGCACTTTAAAGCAATTGGAGTACTTTTGAAGTGTTGCAGTGTAGGAAATGGGTGGCTTCAATGGAACACTGCCCAGATTAGCACAAATCTACGTGCTAATTGAAGTACAATTCATGAGGATAATAATCCCAAGAAAAGTTCAAATAGTAACTTCTGTTCTGATGGAGTAGGCGTTAATTTGCCACTCTTTGTGCTGAATGTAAGTCAGAAAGCTCAGTGACAGGAGTTGATAATACACTTGAGTGATGTGATTCCAACTATGTGGAGCAACAGGGAGAATACTTTGCAATATGAATGGCGTCATGCAGTTGCAGATTATTAGCATGAAGTCGACACCCTAGGTGTCAACAACAGTGAGGGTAGAAAAATTGATTGATGGGAAGGAACAATTTACTGTTGATTAAAGTGACAACTTGTAGCATCTGCACATGTATAGTTAAACACAGAAAACCTAGAGGTCACAGTCAGTGATTTCTCCCCATCTCTACATTGTTGAAGTTGGAAATCTTTAGGAATCACTAAATAGTGCCATTATGAAAGGTTTTGATTGATCAGGATGAAGAAATACATTTGTCACCATTGGAAATGCCAAATTTATATCTTCAATGAACCTGATCTCTTGGTCTTTTCATTCTCTGCTAATTCCATCTGTGGCCTTGACAAATGACAAGCATCATTTCAAAATTTTATGAAAAGGGTAATGTTTGAGTTTTGAAGTGAAGGCAGTGATATCATTAATGGGGGTAATAATACCCAAATACATTCCCCTATGTATGGTGTCCTCGTGGATTGGAAAGAAAAATAGACTTGCATTTGTATAGCACCTTTCACAGCCCCAGGATGTCCTAAATCACTTTACAGCCAATCAAGTACTTTTTGAAGGGTAGTCACTTTGTAATCAAGGAAATGCGGCATAGCAAGCTCTCACAAACAGCAATGTGCTAATGAGCAGATCATCTTGAAGTTGATTCAGGGATAGATATTGGCCAGGACGCCTGAGAGACCTGCCCTGCTCCTCTTCAAAATGGGCATGGGATCTCTACCAAACATTTGAGAACACAGACAGAGTTTCACTTTAGTCTCCCCTCCAAAGGATCACAGCTCTGACAGTGCAGCACTCCTTCTGCCGCGATTCCAGAAAGCTCAGTCCTAGGCTGAAGGCTGTGTTGCCGATATCACTGTGAACAGCTATCTCTCTCCCTTCAACTTTACTGGACTGCACAGAGTAATATGAATTGAGTGATGCAGGTTATTAGAGGCTTGGCAATACAGCAAGCCTCTTTTATCATTGAACAACTAGAACACAAAGAGGGCACCTTTTTCAAAAAATACTCTTGTAAAGAGCTATCATTAAAGTCCTTACCAATGGAAAACCTTCACTTTTATTGTGCTGATGCATCTCCAGTCTTGAGCTGTGAACTCATGTATTGTGAAGAGGTCAGTGAGTTGTTTTTTCATCTGTATTATGTTTTCTTTAATTTCTTAAGAGTATCCTCTCCCTGGTTTTTCTTTTAATCACAAGGTAACAGTTCAAAAAACAGCCTCTTTTCCTAATGCTTTGTAGTAAAGTAACTAATACTGAGGCTGTTGCATGATGAGGCAACCCCATTCACTTTAGTTTAACTAAAAGATTGAAAATACTGGTTTTGCATGAAGGATTGGCCAGTAGTTAGACCGGTTAATATTTTGGGTGAGATTCATTGGAAATAGCTCTCACCCAGAGGGTTAACAGTCTGTCCCCTTTTATGATGATGACTGGCTCATTATGTACATCCAGCATTATCTTTCTCATTCAGGCTTCAGGCCATTCCACTTTTTTCCAACATACCTCAATTCCTTATAAGCAGCTTGTGGATTCTTGCCTATTCATGGGATTCAGTTGCTCCAGAGGGTTTTTTGAAAATGTCTTTCCAGCCCTACAGCCCTCTGAGATTTCTATGCTCCTCCAATTCTGTCCTCAGGCCAACTATAGATGACCTTAAAAATGACAGGTGGGACCAGGATGTGGAAATCCCTCCCCCATTTCTGGTAGATCCCATTTTTGTTGGTAGGAGAAGGGGAATCACATATGCAAGAAAATTGAACTCAGCAGGGTAATTTGAAATTGTTGCTGATTTGAAACAGACTCCATTTTTGCTGTTCCAAGAGCCTTAACCTGCAGTGTGGCAGTCAAGAATTGACGAAGGAGACATAAACACAGTTGAAGTGCGGATAAGGTCTTTTTAAGTGTCATGATCTGAAGTGATTTAAATCCCTAGCCATTTTAAAAACAAATAAAAACTAGGCTGCAGCAGCTAGTTAAAGTAAAAAGAACAAAGACGCGATGGTGGAGTGCATTGATTGATAGGCCACCTGGTTTAGCTGCAATAAGCCATTACTGTCTATTCCTGCAGTTTCAATAGACTTCATTGTTGACATTTCCCAAGAACAGTTATTGCAGCTGAGCCCATTATGAATGCTTGGTTGAGTTTCAAAAGCTCCAAAATCACTTAACTTAGCAGGGGTCAGCGTTCACATTTTGACTGATAGCTTCGAGAATCTTTTACGGTATTAGTTGTCATTGATGTGGTTAATGAACAGAAGTTAGTTTTTAATGACAGATTGTCACTTAAGGGGATTTAAAATCTTTGAATGGGCTTTCATGTATGAGAGGCTTTTTCTCAGTTTTGGATGAGTGAGAGCTCTATTAGATTGTCAGAAGCTTATTTTTTCCATCTCCCCATGGGCTCTGAGGTCTGCCCATAATGTATATTGGAGTTGTTATGGAGGTGGCATGAGCTGCCATGGAGGTGAGAAAGTGGTATGAGGCAGCATGGGATGTTTGAGGTAGCACAGAGGTGGCATGGCAGTTTGTGGTGCCAGGGAGGTGGCATGGAGAGTGGAATTGGGATGGGGGATCATGGTGAGAGCTACAGGGCGTAACAGCCTTTTATAAAACTGCGCCCAATTATTAGAGAACCAAGGCGGGCCTTCCAACCAGCCTGCCTCAGCACTTGCCTGCCTTAATGGTCACCTCCTAACTGTCTTTGGAGGCAGGAGACTGAGTCGATCATGCACCTGCTTCCTGGAGCGAAAATTGCATGTGACGCAGCTTTTTATATCGAGGTGGGTCTGCTGAGTCGGGAAATTTGCTGAGTCAAGCTACCTGCCTTGGTAATGAAAATCTGGCCCGTGTGTAGCTGTTGGTTCTGGATGATTCAAACTACTTTTTTTTTTGTTTATCCTTCTTCTCCAATAGAGATTGGATAGTTTTAATTCAGGCAATGACCGAGATGTTGGGGCTCATTCTGGGTGTGCGAACATTGTTGAAACATTCTGGCAAGATATTTTTGTCATTAAGAACAAGGCTGCAGGAGACACTTCTAAGATTAGGGTTAAGGTACATTGTAGAGGGAGAACAGCAAGAACTTTGCTCTGTATCTTACTGTGCTACAGCTGACCTGATGGCACTTGATGCTAAGCTAGTAATCACTGTCAAAGCCTTGGAGATTGTGTGGCTGGGGAGGGATGTGGCTTGATGATGGAAAAGCTAAATGGGCCAGAGCTTATGGTCCTGCCTTTATTTCAGACATGCATAGAAATGAGAAAATGCCCATTCCACAACAGTCATATCTTTTACGTTTGAGTGCAAAAAAACTGTCCTTGAGAAAGCAGCAGTGAAAATCTAAAGTGTCCTCAGTCCTTATCAGTGTGTTGCTGGAGCTTGGATAAGTCCCAACCCTTCTATGCAATGTGTCCAGGAAGATATGAACCAAGATATCAATGTTTGTCTGCTTTCAACTTTCCATGTTTAAGCGATCAAACAAATGACATATGGTTATCCTGTAATGTGGAATAATTTGATTGGGGTTTCTAAACGTTCCCTGCTGCTTTTGGCTTGGCAATGCTTCGACCAGTCAGTAAACTTGCCAACCAATCAGCATCCTTTCCTCCTGTGGTATTAATTGTGGTGATGGTTTGAAATTTGGTATTCTTGCATTTGTCCTGATGAGTGCAAGATGAAAAGCTTTGGCAAAATGTCTCTCTTTGCAGCAATATTTAGTTTTAGTAAACCTGGGTTTGTTGTGGAGTATTACTGTTTCCTTTTTTAGGAGGGGCTAAATTTGTCGTGTTTCCCTGATGAAATGCTTTTACAGTGACTCATATCTCTGAAGAATTCTGATTTACTCTTAAGCTTGACTCTATTATTGTTATTGATTTCAAAGCTTTCGCTAATTGCCTGCGGCTTGGCTCCTCCCAAACCCATGCGACCACTAGCACTTCCAAGTCATTCATCATCACGACTTGGACATGTATCACTGTTCCTTCTCTATCGCTGGGTCTAAATTATGGAGCTCCCTACCTACCATGTTGTGAGAGCACCTTCACCACATGGACTTCAGCAGGTTAAGAAGGTGACTCACCGCTACCACGGTCTCAAAGGCAACTAAGGAAGTGCAATAAGTGTTGGCTTTGCTCGTGTGCCTATATCCCAAGAAGAAAGGGCACTGGAATGAGAGATCTCCAGCTTCTTTGCAGCAGGGTGTCATAGAAACAGCCGAGATCTTATCTTTCCATTCTGTTCTCTGTCGAGAAGCTGCTTCCTTTACACAATGGCTCCTTGCAGATTATTAAGCATATAGAAGTGCCCTTTTGTCTAACCCTGCATTTATAGGCTAACTGGAGGTGTGCTATGAAGTGCTTGATGACATACTGATGGGTGAAAACCCTCTTTAAGTGGATTCTGAAGTCCTCTAAATCACACAGCAATGTACTGTTTGCAGAACCTGATTCAGCAGCTGCACAAAACATTCAATAACAGGAGCCCAGTGGTGCAAATGATGATTTCTATTTCGTGTCACATTTCCTCAAAATACATTACAAGGAAATCAGGTTGAAATGTTATTACCTAGTGTGGGTTGCCTGGGATTTGCATGACACAAATCGGCCCTCCTGGCTTAAATCAATGAGTACCAGAATACCTTTGAGGATGTCACCAGCTCCTGTCCTGTGGCGCTCAAGCAGCGAATGGCAAACCTGTAAGGTAGTCTGCCAGCTTCATTAGGGCTGGCACTATAAAAGACCATTCGGAAATACTAGGTGCCACCATCCATCGGTCTTAACGAATTTAATTTTGGTATTTCCACTGACCATACAAGACCGATGCATTGCAGGCCCAATGGCACTGCAGCAACCTAACAGGCCCAATTGATGAGGAAAGGTCAGGGAATTTCAAAAAGAGGATGCCTAATGAGCCTTATCAAGAGATCCAGCAAGATTAGAGATGGGCAAGTTGCTCACTATGGTGAAGGGAACAATGTTGGAAGTTTAAAATATTAAAAGAATCCAACACGAGGGCCCATAAATATAAGCTGGCCTCTACTAATTCTAATAAAGAAGTCAGGAGAAACTTCTTTACACTGAGTGGAGCAAGCAAGTCGTTCAGGTGAATAGCATAGATAGATTATGGGGAAGCCAGATAAGCACATAAGGGAGAAAGGAACTGGAGGATAAGCTGATAGGGTGAGTTGAAATTGGGTGGGAGATGGCTCGTGTGCATCGTGAACAGTGGCGTTGACCAATAGTGCCAAGTGGCCTGTTTCTGTTTGCTGCATCTTCTATCTGATTGAATGTCATTAGCAAGGTGGGAGTAAGAAGGGAGGTCCAAGGAAACGTATTCACCCAAAGGCCAAACGAATTGTAGAATAAATCACTAAAGAAGAACACTGAAGCAGAGAACATCAAGAGGTTATTAACTGTATTTTTGGAGACATGTGTTGAGGGTCATGGGGATAAAAGAAGAAAGGGTTGTTGTGCCCAATGACTGTTTCCTGTTCTTATGTTGTAATGACCTTTGCAAGTTGGGTATGAACTTCTAGCAATCAAATTACAAACGATTAATTTTGAATCGAAGGCAGCAGGCTTGTTTGGATTTTCTATTGCTCAAGCCCTGAGCTCCTCTGCCGTGGCTCTGTCCTTATCGTCCGATGCAGGATAGAGCTCTAAGGTGCTCTCTTCTAAAAATATTAATCACTCGCCACATGGGTAACCCTTCAGCCAACATATTCTATTCAATGGTGAGTGACGATAAGCCACTCAACTGGGGAGGGCATAGGATGAGATTTTAATTCACTCCAAACCCATTCACTTAGAGGGAGTTAAAATTGGGCCCATCATCACTCAATGCCATCATGTGCAAACAGTTCTCCAGTCATCATGGAACTGTGATCAGGCTTGGGAACCATGGCTCTCACACACTGTCAGGGACACACCTCCCCCCCCCGTAAATATTAACACATTGTAGGGAACTGGCAGCCATTCATCACAGACTGTCAGGGACCAGCCCCCACTGCATAAACTGACACAAGCACAAGGAATCCTCTGGCAGATATTGAAACATTTCTGGGGATCCCCAATCAAATGTGCAATTATTGACATCTCCCGAGCTGAGTCATGTAAACAGCCATTGAAAACCAAAGTAGCTTCATTGCAGAAACAATTTCTTGTCAGCATACAGAGCAACAGAAATAGAGCAGGTGTTAACGAATACAGATCAGTACAGGACATGTACTTCCTGTGACACGCAGTCTTTTCTGGGTTCAGCAGATTGAAGTCGAATTAACTCATGGGTTTCATGGGTAACAGTTGGCATTTCTGGGCTGGAAAATCAGAAGATGTAGGAGTTAGGTCCAACTGACGATCATTGTTCAGTGACGAGGGTTGGGAAATGTTTTCTAGGGACCCTTGGAGGAGGCCAACATTAGTTTTGGCTGTCCTGCCCTTCGCTCAGGAGTAGTTTGCAGCCCCTCGTTAACTAGACCCATACCTGATGAATTTTTAAAACTTATTCTTGGGGCACAGGCATCATTGGCAAGGCCAGCATTTTTCATCTGTCCTTAAGTGACTCACTAGATCATGTCAGATGATCGAGTTGGACTTGAGTCCCAAATAGAGCAGACTGGGTAAAGGACAGCAGCTGTCCTTCCCTGAAGGACATTAGTGGATTTTGATGACAAGCAGACAGCTTCATGGTCATATTTACTGCGCTAGCTTTTCACAAACAGTTTATTTTACAAGTGGATTCAGATTCTCAAATTGCTGAGATTTGAACTCCTGTTCTCTGGATTTTTGGTCCAAGGCCTCTGGATTACTACACTACTACCTTTAAAAATGTACCATGCAGAAACAGGCCATTCAGCCCAACTGGTCAATGCCAGAGTTTATAACCTACACCAACCATACTTTATCCAACCCTATCCACATACGCTTCCCCTTAAATCTGGAACAAGTTATAGTAATTCCTCCCCCAACCCCTGTGAGTCTTGATGACATCATGACAAGCGATAGGATAATACTTTACAGAGAACATATTTACCTCCTGGTACTGAATCATTGAGCCCTTTCTACACTACACTAGATGGGTCAGCATCTATCAGTAGTAGTGTAGAGAGGGCTCCCCGATGGGTCAGTATCTATCAGTAATGGTGCAGATAGGGGTCCCTCTGTCAGTATCCGTTAGTGCTAATGTAGAGAGGGCTCCTTGATGGGTCCGAATCTATGGGTAATAGTATAGAGAGGGCTCAGTGGGTCAGTATCTGTTGGTCACGGTGTAGAGAAAACTCCCTGATGGGTCAGTATCTATCAGTGATGGTGAAGAGAGAGCTCCCCAATGGGTCAGTATCTATCGGTGATGGTGTAGAGAGAGCTCCCCAATGGATCAGTATCGATTGGTGATAGCGTACCGAGAGTTCACTGGACCTATCATCAAGCCACTGAGCCATAGGTATTTCTCCGTACTTACAAAGTGTCTATAGCACAGGAGTTGACCATTTAGCTCAACTGGTCCATGCTGGTGTTTATGCTGCACATGAGTATCCTGCCAATCCTTTTCAACTGACCTTATCTGCACATCTATCTATTCATTTCTCCCTCATGTATGTGTCTTGTTTCCTCTTAAATGAACCTGTATTATTTATCTCATCTATTCCATAAGGTAGTGAGTTCCACATTCTTGGCATTCTTTAACCTTGGTAGAGGTATTGAGATGTTGTGGACTGCATTTACAGGTGTAACTCTATCCCTGCACCTTTTTGTGGGACCACATGAGCAGACAATTTGGGGTTAAATATTGGGATCTGCGCTTTTAATTCAGTTCCCTAGTTACTGACTCCATCCTGCTCTCTGGCTACTGTCTAAGGTTGAAGCAGAATGTTCACAGCCGTGGTATCATATTCGACCCTGAGAGGAACTTTCGAGCGCATATTTATGCCGTCACTATTATTGCCTATTTTTACCTTTACATCATTGCTCAGCTTCACCCCGTCTCAGTCCATTGGCTGCTGAAATCATTGTTCATGCCTTTGTTACCTCTAGACTTGACTTCTGACACACTGCTGACTGCTCTCTCACATTCTATCCTCCGTAAACTTGAGGTCATCCAAAACTCTGCTGCCCGTGTCCTAACTCGCTCCAAGTCCGGTTCACCCATCACCTCTGGGCTTACTGAGTTCCTTAGGCTCATGGTCAAGCAAGATCTTGATTGTAGCTCTCCCTCCAATTCTTGTTTCCAAATCCCTTCACAGCCTCGCCCCACCACATCGTTGTAATATCTTCCACGAACACAACCCTCCGATATATGCGCAGCTCTGGTTTTAATTGCCCCATCATTAGTGCCTTAGCTCTCTAGGCCCTAAACTCTGAAATTCTCCCCTTTAACCTCTCCTCCTCTCCATTTCTGTTTCTTCCTTTAAGACGCTCCTTAAAACCTCCTCCTTTGACAAAGCTTTTGGCCATTTGCCTTAATATTTCTGTATGTGGCTTGTTGTCTAATTTTGCTAAATAGCACTCCTGTGAAACACCTTGGGGCATTTTTTGAGGTTGAAGGTGTTAGATAAATCTAAGTTGTTGTTGATGACGATGATAGAAAGACTCACTGTGGGAAGGGTAGTCCCATGTGTGGAAAGCAGTGGCTCCACATTGTCAGGTAAGCAGAGTGACTGATGGTGGCGAGAAGGAAGCAGGAGCTGCAATCTAAAATGTAGGTTAATGCGGTCCTCAAGGCATTTCGTTCAAACTCATTCTTAGGTCGATCCAGCAGAGAGGATTAAAGGGATGTTGTTGACTGTTGTCGACTGTTAAAAGTCAGCAGTTTGCTGCATAAGCCTCCTGCAAGCAGCTGACGCTAATGGGTGGGGTGTGGGGGAGGGGGAGAAGGGGAGGAAATCTCAAAGCCAAGAGCAATCACAAGGGGGCACTCCACCTTTGGTAGTTTGGCTATTGACTGGAACAAAAGAAGCATTATCCTTTCGTACTGACCCCATCTTAAACTCCAAAATTAATTGAAAAGGGAATTCTGTTCAAAAATAACATGCAAGCTGCAGCCTTAACCTTCAAGTAGCAATTGTTAGTTTTGTCACAGAAAATCTTGCAGCAGGTAGACTGACAAATAATTCCACTGTTTTGGTACAGTGTGTCTTTTAGCTAGAGTCAGCTTGGTTTTATCAAGAGGTACATTCCAATACTTGGGCCAACGGAAAAGTATTAGCAGAGAATTGCTGGTGAGGAAGAGATAATGTTCAAATGCTTGCTTTTAAGGGAGATAAGAGGTTCTCATTATCAGACAAAGTCCCCAATCGGTATTCCTGTCTGATGAGTTAACTGTGTTTCTACTGACAGTATCTTGGTAAACAACAGTCCCATTGTATCATCATCCATTTCCCAGTGAGAGAAGTGGCACCAAAGAAAACAAAGTTTAAAGTTAAAGGAAAATCTTACTTATCAAAGTAATTCAAAGCTTTAATCAGAAACTGAACTGGACTAGCCATATAGACACTGTGGCTACAAGAGCAGGCCAGAGGCTAGGAATTCTGTGGCAAGTAACACACCACTTGACTCTCCAAAGCCGGGCCACAAGAAACAAGTCAGGAGTGTGATGGAATACTCTCCACTTGCCTGGATGAGTGCAACTCCAACAACACTCGAGAAGCTTGACACCATCCAGGACAAAGGAACCCACTTGATAGTGGGCTTTCATTCCCTTCACTACTGATGCACAGTAGCAGCAGTGTGTACCTGTCATGAAGCTATTAATGTATATAATATTATTGGAAAATATTTTTCTTTTAAAATAGAGGTTTAGTCTGTGGGTGTGTCTTAACTGAATTAAAGCCAGCCAGTCTGGCTGCTTTGCTGTGTACTAGTTTTGAGATGTAAACAGAGAGGTACAGTGCATTTGCGTTTTTTGAATAGAGCATTCAAGAAGTGGGGTGAAATCTGACATCTTTCTATCAGAGACCAAGCAATATGTTTACATTACTAATACAATTAGTACTATGAAAGGGTTTTTATTGTTAGAGAGGTGGAGTTCAAAGAGGTTGGTGATACAATGAGAATTTATATTCAGCCGGCTGTGCTAGATATAACTTCAGTTTTGTGTGTGCGGGTAGAGACAATGTGAGATCAAAAGCAGCTGTAAGCCCCTAACTGTCTCCACAGGAACCAAAGTGAAAAGAACCTCATTTTGAATTCGTAAGGTGAAAACAATTTGCCTGGTGTCTGGTTAAGTCTGTGGGTTGTTGTTGCCTTAGTGGAGATTAGTTTGGGAATTTGTTAAAAGTTATGATAGTAGTAATTTGTAGCCATGTGTATATATTTAACACAACACAAAAACAGAAATAGCTGGAAAAACTCAGCAGGTCTGACAGCATCTGCGGAGAGGAATACAGTTAACGTTTTGAGTCCGTATGACTCTTCATCAGTTTAGAGTTGCATCTCAAACATAACACTTAAAATTATAGGCTATGACAGTTGTTCAAAGTTTCCCTCTGGGATTTTTAAATAACTCAGCTTTACCAATGGCTTGGTCATAACAGTACTATCTCCAAGATGCACTGCAGGAATTCACCAAGCCTCCTTAATCAGCACCTTCCAAACCCACGACCACTACCATCTAGAAGGACAAGGGCAGCAGACACATGGGAACACCACCACTTAGATGTTTCCCTCCAAGCCATTCACCATCCTGACTTGGAAATATATCGCTGTTCCTTTACTGTCGCTGGGTCAAAATCCTAGAACCCCCTCCCTAACAGCACTGTGGGTGTACCTACACCATGAATGGAAAGAAAAGGGAAAAATGTGTACTTCAGTGTAATCTTGTTCTTTTAAGCTTTATTTTATTGAATTACAAAAATCTTGATGAAAAGCACAAGGGCCCTAGTTTGGGACATGACCAATGCTGTAAAGAACAAGAAATAGTGGCTGGATGACAGCAAAGAAGAAAGAAAGAACTTTCATTTATATGGCACCTTACACATCCTCAGGAATTCACAAAGCACTTTACAGCCAATACAATACTCTTCAAGTATAGTCACTGTTGTAATTGTGTCTTGGCTGAATCCAATGTTTCAGCTTGCCGGTGAATGAATTTGCCAGATTACGCATCTACGCACAACTTAAACAGTATGCAAAGGACCCACATTTTCAACTGCACACGGAGAGTGTGCTGCACTGTCAAAGGTGCCATTTCAGTTGAAATTTTAAACTGTGACTCCCGTCTGCTCTCTCAAGTGAATATAAAATCAGGGTGACAAACCCTTAGAGGATAAAATAAGGGACTGTTCGAATGGTGGAGTAGGGAGAGTGCTGGTGAGCTTGTGAGCAGCAGTTGGGGATTGGTGGGGGGAGGTTCCTGGTGACCATAAGAATGGGGGGAGGGGCATTTTTAAAGCCACTGAAATTTGCAACTTTTCTTGTGGAGTGCACATGCTCACACAAAAACAGAGGCAAAGGGAAAAGGAGACATCCAGGCTCAGCATCCCTCAGGCAGTCCCAGAAGTACGTGACAAATGGTGTCCCGTAAGGAGCGTTAAACAAACAGTCAAAGTAAGGGTCAATCCCTGAAAATACAGGACTGTTGGTAACCCTGCATAAAAGATCCCAAGGTATTACTTTGAAAAAGAACAGAGTTCTCCTCTGTGTCCTGGCTAAAATTTATCCCTTGACCAAAGTTTAAAAATGTCAGTTGATTTAGTCGTTATTTTATTGCTGCTTGTGGGATCTTGCTGTGTGTAAATTAGCAGTTGTGTTTCCTACATTATGTAAGGAACATATCTTTTTATTTTTGTTGGACTGTTGTAAAGAACATATCTTTTTATTTTCTGTTGGATTGTGGATTAAAATTACAATGGCTGCAGATTGAAAGACATATCCACTGGAACAAGATGAGAGATATATATACACTGTTACAATCGTGAAACAGAGCATGGCATGAAAGACAGGATGGTGCTGGAAAGGAGTCCTGGACCAAGGGAGCTGCCTGACAACAGCATTTAATTGGCGCCTGACCAGGTGACCAAGTTCTGTTTGAGAAGCAGTGCAGCAGAATTACTCCTAGCCTGAAAGGAACAAGACATAAAACCTCTTTTTCCTGTGTGTGGAAGATTCCAGTAATTCAACAAGAATAGCTAGCTGGCTTTTTCTTCTCATATCTCTATAACCTGCTCTCTCTCTCTGAAAACCCCTGTCAAAAGGCAAAGAGGAAAATCACTGTTAGAGACATTGAAAAGCAAGTGCTCAGTGAACCAAATATTGAAAGTGCTGGAAGACCACCTCGTGTCATCAACAAGAACTGAAAGGAATTTTGAAGATATTGATCAAAATCAACCCATCTAAACCTGCACTCTGGATTGGTGTTATTGAACTGTTTTATCCCACCCTTAAAATCCATGTTTTTGTGTGTCATATGTGTCTTGTGTGCGTGTGTACAGGGATTTAAGAAGGGAGCAGAGTTTAGGTTGTAGAGTTAGAAATGAGCAGTTCATATTTCTTTCTTTAGCCACTGGTTAACGACAGTTTGTTCAATAAACAGTTATTTACTTATTACGTTCACAAACCTGGTTCTTGTATTCCTTTAACCTAAATTAAACAATTAGGTAGCATTGGGGCAATCTGGTGGTTTGGTCAAACTTTTCACATTTGTCATGGCTCAGGGAACAGTGGACTTGATTACAGCCACTACCTCCAGTGAGTCGTGACAATTACAATAATGGCTACACTTCAAAAATACTTAATTGGATGTAAAACACGTTGGAATGTCCTGAGGGCATTAAGGGTACTATAGAAATACAAGTCTGTCTTTATTCACTTATTGCTTTTGATGCAATTAATGAAGAGGTGAGAAATGTAATCTCCCGTGTCTGTAGCTTGTATCAAAATTTAGAATCAAAGAATCAAATGCCACACAAGGAGACCATTCAGCCCATCATCCCTGTGTCAGCTCTTTGAAAAAGATGTCTAATTGATGCCACGCCCCTGCTCTTTCCCCATAATCTTGCAAGTATTTCCTTTCCAATATTTATTTAATTCTCTTTCGATGGTATTATAACTAGACAGTTGTGTTCTTAATCTGAAAGAAATCAAATGAGTGATCATAGCATGCTACAATTTCTAGTTCAGTTTGAGAGTGAGAAACTTGAGTCCCACACTAGTGTTCTGGAGTTAAACAAAGGTAACTACGTAGGCATGAGGGCAGATTTGGCCCTAGTGCACTGGGCAGGAAGATTACAAGGTAGGACCAGTTGATGAACAGTGGCAGATATTTAAGGAGATATTCAATTCCTCCCAAATAAAATATATTCAAAAGAGGAAGAAAGATGGTAAGAGGGGGAAAAAACATCCATGGCTAAGCAAGGAAGCTAAAGATAACATAAAGGCAAAAACTAAGGCATACCAAATTGCAAAGATCAGTTGCAGGCTGGAAGACAGGGAAACTTTTAAAGATCAACAAAGGGTTACTAAAAAAAAAGAGCAAAGGTAAATTATGAAAAAAAACTAGCTCAAAATGTAAAAACTGATCGCAAAAGCTTCAAAAGTATATGAAAGGAAAGACAGTAGCGAAAGTGAATGTTGGTTCCTTGGAGGATGAGACTGGGGAGCTAATAGTGGGGAATGCAGAAATGGCAGAGACGCTTAATCAATATTTTGCCTCAGTTTTCATGGTGGAGCACACTAGTACCACCCCAATAGTAACAGGTAGTGCAGAGGGTATAGAGAAGGAGCAACTTAGAACAATCACCATCACTAGAGAAAAAAGTACTGAGCAAACTAATGGGATTAAAGGGTGCCAAGTCCCCAGGACCTGATGGTCTACATCCCAGGATCTTAAAGGAAGCGGCAGCGGAGATAGTGGATGCATTGGCTATAATATTCCAAATTTCTTTGGATTCTGGAAATGTTCCAATGGATTGGAAAAATGCTAATATAACGCCCTTATTTAAAGAGGGTGGGGGGGGGCAGAAAGTAGGAAACTATAGACCAGTTAGTTTAATGTCTGTCGTTGGGAAATTGTTGTAATCCATTATTAAAGAAGTAGTAATGGGGCATTTGGAAAGTCAAAATGCAATCCATCAGAGTCAGCATGATTTTATGAAGAGTAAATTGTGTTTTTGCAAATCGTATTTGCTAGATTCTTTGAAGATGTGACAAGCAAAGTGGATAATGGGGATCCTGTAGATGTGGGATATCTGGACTTCCAGAAGGCCTTTGATAAGGTGCCGCACAAAAGATTAATACATAAGATAAGATCACACAGAGTTAGGGGTAATATATTAGCTTGGTTAGAGGATTGGCTAACCAACAGAAAGCAGAGAGTCGGGATAAATGGGCCTTTTTCTGGATGGCAATTTGTAACTAGTGGGGTGTCACAGAGCTTGATCCTTGGGCCCCAACTATTTACAATCTATAGTAATGACTTGGATTCAGGGATAGAAGGTACTATAGCTAAATTTGCAGATGACACCAAAATAGGTGGGAAAGTAAGTTGCAATGAAGAAATAAGAAATTTACAAATGGATATGGACAGGTTAGGTGAATGGGCCAAAATTTGACAGATGGAGTTTAACATGGATAAGTGTGAGGTTATCCATTTTGGTGGGAAGAATAAAAAGGCAACTTATTATTTAAATGAAGAGAAACTTCAGAATGCTTCAGTGCAGAGGGATCTGGGTGTCCTCGTGCATGAATTGCTGAAAACTAGTATACAGGTGCAGCAGGTAAAAAGGAAGGCAAATGGAATTTTGGTGTTTATTGCTAAAGGAATAGAGTATAGAAATAGGGATAAAAACAAAAAAACTGCGGATGCTGGAAATCCAAAACAAAAACAGAATTACCTGGAAAAATTCAGCAGGTCTGGCAGCATCGGCGGAGAAGAAAAGAGTTGACTTTTCGAGTCCTCATGACCCTTCGACAGAATTCAGTTCTGTCGAAGGTTCATGAGGACTCGAAACGTCAACTCTTTTCTTCTACGCCGATGCTACCAGAGCTGCTGAGTTTTTCCAGGTAATTGTATAGAAATAGGGAAGTGTTGTTACAACTGTACAAGGCATTGGTGAGACCGCACCTGGAGTACTGTGCGCAGTTTTTGTCCCCTTACTTGAGGAAGGATGTAGTTGCATTGGAGGGTGTTCAGGGGAGGTTCACTAGATTGATTCCAGAGATGCAGGGCTTGTCTTATGAGGAGAGATTGAACAGTTTAGGCCTATACTCACTAGAGTTTAGAAGGATGAGAGGAGATCTAATTGAGGTATATAAGATGCTGAAGGGGATAGACAACGTAGACGTGGAGTGGATGTTTCCCCTTGTGGGACATTCTAAAATGAGAAGCCATAGTTTTAGGCTAAGGGGTGGTAGATTTAAATCAGAGATGAGGAGGAATTACTTTTCTCAAAGGGTTGTGAATCTGTGGAATTCACCACCTCATAGTACAGTGGATGCCGGGACGCTGAATAAATTTAAGGAGGAGATAGACAGATTTTTAATTAGTAATGGGTTGAAAGGTTATGGAGAGAGGGCGGGAAATTGGAGTTGAGGCCGAAATGAGATCAGCCATGATCATATTGAATGGCAGGGCAGGCTCGAGGGTTGCCTACTCCTGCTCCTTGTTCTTATATTCTTAAACAGCCACCTGGGTCCAAATATTTCTTGAAGTTCATAAGGAATTGGAGATAATGAGAAAGCTTTTGAATAGTGATGGATGGAGCTGGGAGTTTTGTGGTGAGGAACATTTGAATTGGAGGATAATGATTAGAATCTAACATCAGTGTTTCCTCATTTCTTGCTACATTCTTATCTCATCTTGGCCACTTTTTGACAAATCCTAAATTAGACAGCAGATGGGACTGGAGCAGAAGGGAGGGGAGATCTGACTCATTTTCGCTTCTAATGAACAATAATCAAGGACTAATAAAGTAACTTATAATATTGGCATAGGATAATTACTGAAGGGAATACAAAAGACAAGCTTTTATTTTGAAAACCATACCTTAGGTGTCTGGCTTCCTTTACAGAAGTTAATTTATGGAAGATAACATTAATTACAGCCTGTGTGGTCGTCTTAGGCAGTCCCTTGGGATCAAGGATGACTTGTTTTAACTCCGGTTTAATGGATTCTGAAATGCTGGTAAGTCCAATGCACAATCTGTAGACTGTGCCACATGCGGGCAGGTGGCGCTTGAAGTGTTGAGGAGATGAGGTGTTTGGAGGTTTGTGTACTCCCTCCAATGCTTTGACTTCACCTCTGCGTGTTCCCAATGAAGTCTCTCAATATGTTCGATATCTTCCTGAATGAACCTTCTCCATTTTAGTCAGTCACATTCCAGGGACTACCATGAGTTGTGCAGGGATGTTTGACCTCTTCAGCGATACTTTGAGGACATTCCTAAAGCATTTCTGCTGTCCTCCTGGAAGTCTCCTGACACGACCAAGTCCCTTGTTGCTTTGGGAGCCTGGTGTCTGCCATGTTCTGCCCAGCAGAGCTTGTTTTGAGTGATTAGTGCCTTGATGATGGGCAGGCTGACTTGGAAGAGGACACTGCTGTTGGACAACCTTTCCTGCCATTGCCTTTGGAGGAACTTGAGAAGGCATCGCTGGTGGTACTTCTCCAATACTTTGAGGCACCTGCTGTAGGATGCCTATATAGCAGCGCAGGGATCACTGCTGCCTGGTAAACCATGACCTTAATCTTGTATCTGAGGTCCTGCTCCTCAACTACTCTTTTTCTCAGTTGGCTGAAGGCTGAGCTAGCACATTGGAGGTGATGAAGAATTTCATTACCTATGTTTGCCTTTGTGGAGAGGAGGCTCCCAAGAAAGGGCAAATGGTCCACATTTCCCAGGATCTCGCTTTTGATCTTAATTGATGGGGAGAGGTGTTCTGTGGGAGCTGGTTGGAAGAGGTTAGTGGGGATCACAGCTTACATGTCATCGTGGAATAGGCAAAGGATGGTGACAAATTTCTGAGAGCAACCAAATTTGAGGAGAATACTCTGTAAGCCTTTGTGGTTGATACAGTCAGGAGCTTCTGTCAGGTCACAAAAGGCCACGTACAGTGGTTAGTGCTGTTCCTTCTCTTTTTTCCTGAATTTACCACGGTGAAGATCATATATGTGGTGCCTCTTGATGGTCACAAACTGCACTGTGACTTGAGTAAATACTTCTTCAACCACTGGGAGGGGGCCTGAATAATGGGCAGGTAATGGCCACAGGGTCTATTCATCTTTATTCTTAACATTTCTCACTTGCCTTTTCTGACTTTCCCTATAAGTTCATTGCAAACAAATTAATGTAATATCTGACAAAGGGAGCTGTATGGGTCAGGATCTACAGTCATAATACAGAGGGAGCTGTATGGATCAGTGTCTAGCAGAGATAATACAGAGGGAGCTGTATGGATCAGTATCTAGCAGTGATAGTACTGGGGGAGCTGTATGGGTCAGTATCTAGCAGAGATAATACAGAGGGAGCTGTATGGATCAGTGTCTAGCAGAGATAATACAGAGGGAGCTGTATGGATCAGTGTCTAGCAGAGATAATACAGAGGGAGCTGTATGGATCAGTGTCTAGCAGAGATAATACAGAGGGAGCTGTATGGATCAGTGTCTAGCAGAGATAATACAGAGGGAGCTGTATGGATCAGTATCAGCAGTGATAATACAGAGGGAGCTGTTTGGATCAGTATCTAGCAGTGATAATACAGAGGGAGCTGTATGGATCAGTATCTAGCAGTGATAGTACTGGGGGAGCTGTGTGGATCAGTATCTAGCAGTGATAATACAGAGGGAGCTGTATGGATCAGTGTCTAGCAGTGATAATACAGAGGGAGCTGTATGGGTCAGTGTCTATCACTGCTGCTACAGAGGGACCTGTATGGGTCAGTATTTATCAGTGATAATACAGAGGGAGCTGTATGGGTCAGTATCTATCAGCTATAATACAGAGGGAGCTGTATGGGTCAGTATCTATCAGCTATAATACAGAGGGAGCTGTATGGGTCAGTGTCTATCACTGCTGCTACAGAGGGAGCTGTATAGGTCAGTATTTATCAGTGATAATACAGAGGGAGCTGTATGGGTCAGTATCTATCAGCTATAATACAGAGGGAGCTGTATGGGTCAGTATCTATCAGCTATAATACAGAGGGAGCTGTATGGGTCAGTGTCTATCACTGCTGCTACAGAGGGAGCTGTATAGGTCAGTGTCTAGGAGTGATAATACAGAGAGTGCTGTATGGGTCAGTATCTAGGAGTTATAATACAGAGGGAGCTGTATAGGTCAATATCTATCAGCTATAATACAGAGGGAGCTGTATGGGTCAGTGTCTATCACTGCTACTACAGAGGGTGCTGTATGGGTCAGTGTCTATCACTGCTGCTATAGAGCGAGCTGTATGGGTCAGTATCTATCAGCTATAATACAGAGGGAGCTGTATGGGTCAATATCTAGCAGAGATAATACAGAGGGAGCTGTATGGATCAGTGTCTAGCAGAGATAATACAGAGGGAGCTGTATAGGTCAGTATCTAGCAGAGATAATACTGGGGGAGCTGTATGGATCAGTGTCTATCAGAGATAATACAGAGGGAGCTGTATGGATCAGTATCTAGCAGAGATAATACAGAGGGAGCTGTATGGATCAGTATCTAGCAGTGATAATACAGAGGGAGCTGTATGGATCAGTATCTATCAGCTATAATACAGAGGGAGCTGTATGGGTCAGTATCTATCAGCTATAATACAGAGGGAGCTGTATGGGTCAGTGTCTATCACTGCTACTACAGAGGGAGCTGTATGGGTCAGTGTCTATCACTGCTACTACAAAGGGAGCTGTATGGGTCAGTGTCTATCACTGCTACTACGGAGGGAGCTGTATGGTCAGTGTCTATCACTGCTGCTACAGAGGGAGCTGTATGGGTCAGTGTCTATCACTGCTGCTACAGAGGGAGTTGTATGTGTCAGTACTCCTTCTGTACCGGATTGCCATATTAGCTTACGTGCTGAAGTGATGCAGTGGAGCAGCAACCTTCGGACTGTGAGGAAAAAGCTACTGGAGAATTAGTTATGTGGAAGTATTGTTTTCTTTGGAACAGAGGCGGCTGAGGGAGATTTAACTGATATGTGTGTACTTAGGAGTGGCCTCAATAGAATGGATAGGAAGGACCTATTTCTTTCACCCAGATTGTGGTAGGGATCTGGAACTCACTGCCTGAAAGAGCAGTAGAGTCAGAAACTCTCATCACGTTTTTAAAAATGTTCCTGGATGTACACTTGAGGTACCATAACCTACTGGACTATGGGAGCTGGGAAGTAGGATTAGGCTGGATAATATTTTTTCGACTGGCACAAGCATGATGGGCTGAAAAGCCTCCTCCCATGCCATCAATTTCTATGATTCTCTGATACATTTTACCCCAAGCTGCAGAAATTCTAGCTAATTGCCCATCCATAATGATCTTTCTGGAGAACTACACCTGCGTTTGTACCTTCTTGCAGTAAGCTCTCTTTTGAAGCAATCTCCTCTGAACAATTTTACTACAGGCCAAAGGCATTTTAAGTAATAGCCCATCCTGTGAGAGTACTATTGATCATACCCTTTGGTACTGTCATATCTCTCCCAATCTGCATCATACACTGACACTGGGGAGCCAATTCAAGCACCAGTTAGAACATTATAACCTCCCCTGCTGCCCCTACACCCCCAGAGCTATGAGAGAGCCCTGTCCTGTGCTGCCTGAGGCTCATGATGTTTCAGTAAATGGAAGCACGCTCAATTTTGAGGGCTAGACTGAAGAGAAAAAAATGCTAACCCCGGGAAATGACGGGAAGCGGTGCAGAAATACCACAGCATGCCCTCAAGGTTAATCGCATGTGACAAACGCTCTCTCCAAAGACACAAACCATCTTATTTTTTTTTTCTC